>NW_027227909.1:0-131521 GCF_037783145.1 Equus przewalskii | reverse complement strand
CTGCCAGTCATGCCAAAATCACCTGCCAACTACGCCAGAACCGCTTGGCGGACACTGCGGAAACACCTGTCGGGCCGGCTGGAACCACATCTCAGACGTGCCAGAAACGTGTTCATGAGATGCTGGAACCACACCCCGAACAGACGGATACCACCTGCCAGAACCGCCTGAACCACCGGCTGAGCACGCCGGAACCACCTGCTCGACTCACCGGTACCACCTCCCTGACACGCCAAAATCACCTGCTGGGTATGCCAGAACCACTTGGCGGACACTCCGGAATCATGTGCCGGACATGCCGGAACCAGCTCTCAGACACACCAGAACCAAGTGCCGGAGACGCCGGAAGCACCTGCCGAGCATGCCGGAGCCACCTGCTCGACTCGCCAGAAACACCTGCCGGACACGCCAAAATCACCTGCCGGGTACGCCAGAACCACCTGGCGGACACTCCGAAATCACCTGTCGTGCATGCCGGAACCACCTCTCAGACGTGCCTGAAGCACGTGCCGGACACGCCGGAATCTCCTACCGGACAGACCGGAACCACCTGCCGAGCACGCCGGAGCCACCTGTTCGACTCGCTGGAACCACCTGCCGGACAGGCCAATATCAACTGCTGGCTATGCCAGAACCACCTGGGGGACGGTCCGGAATCACCTGCCAGCCATGGCGGAACCACCTCTCAGACGTACCAGAACCACCTGCCGGAGAAGCTGGAAACACGTCCTGGGCAGTCTGGAACCACCTGCCGGCCAAGCCTGAACCACCTGCCAAGCACAACGGAACAACCTGCCGGACACGCCAAAATCACCTGCGTGTTATGCCAGAACCACTTGGAGGACTCTCTGGGATGACCTGCCGGGCATGCCGGAACCACCTGTCAGACGTGCCATAACCATGTGGCGGACAGTCCGGAATCACATGTTGGGCATGCGCAACCACCTCTGAGACGTACCAGAACCACATGCCGTGCAGGCTGGAACCACCTACCGGACAGACCGGAATCACCTTTCGGGCATGCCGGAACCACCTGTCAGATGTGCCAGAAACACGTGCCGGAGACGCCGGAAGCACCTGCCAAGCACGTTGGAACCACCTGCTCAACTCGCCTGAACCACCTGCCGGACATGCCAAAATCACCTGCCGACTATGCCAGAACCACTTGGCGAACACTCCGGAATCACTTGCCGGGCATGCAGGAACCACCTCTCAGACATGCCAGAACCCCGTGCCAATGACCCCGGAAGCACCAGCCGAGCACGCCGGAACCACCTGCTCGACTCGCCAGAACCACCTGCCGATCACGCAAAAATCACCTGCCGGCTACGCCACAACCAGTTGGTGAACACTTTGGAATCACCTGCCAGGCTTGCTGGAACCACCTGCCAGTCATGCCAAAATCACCTGCCAACTACGCCAGAACCGCTTGGCGGACACTGCGGAAACACCTGTCGGGCCGGCTGGAACCACATCTCAGACGTGCCAGAAACGTGTTCATGAGATGCTGGAACCACACCCCGAACAGACGGATACCACCTGCCAGAACCGCCTGAACCACCTGCTGAGCACGCCGGAACCACCTGCTCGACTCACCGGTACCACGTCCCTGACACGCCAAAATCACCTGCTGGGTATGCCAGAACCACTTGGCGGACACTGCGGAATCATCTGCCGGACATGCCGGAACCAGCTCTCAGACACTCCAGAACCAAGTGCCGGAGACGCCGGAAGCACCTGCCGAGCATGCCGGAGCCACCTGCTCGACTCGCCAGAAACACCTGCCGGACACGCCAAAATCACCTGCAGGATATGCCAGAACCACCTGGCGGACACTACGGAATCACCTGCCACGCATGCCGGAACCACCTCTCAGACGTGCCGGAAGCACGTGCCAGACATGCCGGAAACACCTACCGGACAGACCGGAACCACCTGCCAAGAACGCCGGAGCCACCTGTTTTCCTCGCTGGAACCACCTGCCGGACAGGCCAATATCAACTGCTGGCTATGCCAGAACCACCTGGGGGACAGTCCGGAATCACCTGTCAGCCATGGCAGAACCACCTCTCAGACGTACCAGAACCACCTGCCGGAGAAGCTGGAAACACGTCCTGGACAGACTGGAACCACGTGACGGCCATGCCTGAACCACCTGCCGAGCACGGCGGAACCACCTGCCGGACACGCCAAAATCACCTGCGGGCTACGCCAGAACCACTTGGACGACTCTCCGGGCATGTTGGAACCACCTCTCAGACGTGCCAGAAGCACGTGGCGGACAGTCTGGAATCACCTGTTGGGCATACGCAACCACCTCTGACACGTACCAGAATCACGTGCCGTGCACGCCGGAACCACCTACCGGACAGACCGGAATCAACTCTTGGGCATGACGGAACCACCAGTCAGATGTGCCAGAAACACGTGCCGGAGACGCCGGAAGCACCTGCCGAGCACGTCGCAACCACCTGCTCAACTCGCCTGAACCACCTGCCGGACACGCCAAAATCACCTGCCCGCTACACCAGCACCACTTCGGGGACAAGCCGGAATCACGTGAGGGGCATGCCGGCACAGCCTCTCAGACTGAACCTCGTGCCGGACACCACAGAACCACCTGCCGGACAGACCGGAACCACCTGCCGGACACGCCGGAACCACCGGCTCGACCCGCCGGAACGACCGCTGGACATGCAAAATCACCTGCAGGCTACGCCGGAAACACTTGGCGAACACTCCGGAATCACCTGCCGGGCATGCCGGAACCACCTCTCAGATACGCCAGAACCACGTGTCAATGACCCCGGAAGCACCTGCCGAGCACGCCGGAACCACCTGCTCGACTCGCCAGAACCACCTGCCGGACACGCAAAAGTCACCTGCCGGCTACGCCACAACCAGTTGGGGAACACTTCGGAATCACCTGCCGGGCTTGCTGGAACCACCTGCCGGTCATGCCAAAATCACCTGCCAACTACGCCAGTACCACTTGGCGGACACTGTGGAAACACCTGTCGGGCCGGACGGAACCACATCTCAGACGTGCCAGAACCATGTGCATGAGATGCTGGAACCACAGCCCGAACAGACGGAAAACACCTGCCAGACCCGTCTGAACAACCTGCTGAGCACGCCGGAGCCACCTGCTCGACTCGCCGGAACCACCTACCTGACATGCCCAAATCACCAGCCGGGTGTGCCAGAACCACTTGGCGGACACTCCGGAATCATCTGCTGGACATGCCGGAACCAGCTCTCAGACACACCAGAACCACGTGCCGGAGACGCCGGAAGCACCTGCCGAGCGTGCCGGAGCCACCTGCTCGACTCGCCAGAAACACCTGTCGGACACGCCAAAATCACCTGCCGGGTACGCCAGAACCACCTGGCGGACACTCCGAAATCACCTGTCGCGCATGCCGGAACCACCTCTCAGACGTGCCGGAAGCACGTGCCGGACACGCCGGAATCACCGTCCGGACAGACCGGAACCACCTGCCGAGCACGCCGGAGCCACCTGTTCGACTCGCTGGAACCACCTGCCGGACAGGCCAATATCAACTGCTGGCTATGCCAGAACCACCTGGGGGACGGTCCGGAATCACCTGCCAGCCATGGCGGAACCACCTCTCAGACGTACCAGAACCACCTGCCGGAGAAGCTGGAAACACGTCCTGGACAGTCTGGAACCACCTGCCGGCCAAGCCTGAACCACCTGCCAAGCACAACGGAATAACCTGCCGGACACGCCAAAATCACCTGCGTGTTATGCCAGAACCACTTGGAGGACTCTCTGGGATGACCTGCCGGGCATGCCGGAACCACCTGTCAGACGTGCCAGAACCATGTGGCGGACAGTCCGGAATCACCTGTTGGGCATGCGCAACCACCTCTGAGACGTACCAGAACCACATGCCGTGCAGGCTGGAACCACCTACCGGACAGACCGGAATCACCTTTCGGGCATGCCGGAACCACCTGTCAGATGTGCCAGAAACACGTGTCGGAGACGCCGGAAGCACCTGCCAAGCACGTTGGAACCACCTGCTCAACTCGCCTGAACCACCTGCCGGACATGCCAAAATCACCTGCCGACTATGCCAGAACCACTTGGCGAACACTCCGGAATCACTTGCCGGGCATGCAGGAACCACCTCTCAGACATGCCAGAACCCCGTGCCAATGACCCCAGAAGCACCAGCCGAGCACGCCGGAACCACCTGCTCGACTCGCCAGAACCACCTGCCGATCACGCAAAAATCACCTGCCGGCTACGCCACAACCAGTTGGTGAACACTTTGGAATCACCTGCCAGGCTTGCTGGAACCACCTGCCAGTCATGCCAAAATCACCTGCCAACTACGCCAGAACCGCTTGGCGGACACTGCGGAAACACCTGTCGGGCCGGCTGGAACCACATCTCAGACGTGCCAGAAACGTGTTCATGAGATGCTGGAACCACACCCCGAACAGACGGATACCACCTGCCAGAACCGCCTGAACCACCGGCTGAGCACGCCGGAACCACCTGCTCGACTCACCGGTACCACCTCCCTGACACGCCAAAATCACCTGCTGGGTATGCCAGAACCACTTGGCGGACACTCCGGAATCATCTGCCGGACATGCCGGAACCAGCTCTCAGACACACCAGAACCAAGTGCCGGAGACGCCGGAAGCACCTGCCGAGCATGCCGGAGCCACCTGCTCGACTCGCCAGAAACACCTGCCGGACACGCCAAAATCACCTGCCGGGTACGCCAGAACCACCTGGCGGACACTCCGAAATCACCTGTCGCGCATGCCGGAACCACCTCTCAGACGTGCCTGAAGCACGTGCCGGACACGCCGGAATCTCCTACCGGACAGACCGGAACCACCTGCCGAGCACGCCGGAGCCACCTGTTCGACTCGCTGGAACCACCTGCCGGACAGGCCAATATCAACTGCTGGCTATGCCAGAACCACCTGGGGGACGGTCCGGAATCACCTGCCAGCCATGGCGGAACCACCTCTCAGACGTACCAGAACCACCTGCCGGAGAAGCTGGAAACACGTCCTGGGCAGTCTGGAACCACCTGCCGGCCAAGCCTGAACCACCTGCCAAGCACAACGGAACAACCTGCCGGACACGCCAAAATCACCTGCGTGTTATGCCAGAACCACTTGGAGGACTCTCTGGGATGACCTGCCGGGCATGCCGGAACCACCTCTCAGACGTGCCAGAACCATGTGGCGGACAGTCCGGAATCACCTGTTGGGCATGCGCAACCACCTCTGAGACGTACCAGAACCACATGCCGTGCAGGCTGGAACCACCTACCGGACAGACCGGAATCACCTTTCGGGCATGCCGGAACCACCTGTCAGAAGTGCCAGAAACACGTGCCGGAGACGCCGGAAGCACCTGCCAAGCACGTTGGAACCACCTGCTCAACTCGCCTGAACCACCTGCCGGACATGCCAAAATCACCTGCCGACTATGCCAGAACCACTTGGCGAACACTCCGGAATCACTTGCCGGGCATGCAGGAACCACCTCTCAGACATGCCAGAACCCCGTGCCAATGACCCCGGAAGCACCAGCCGAGCACGCCGGAACCACCTGCTCGACTCGCCAGAACCACCTGCCGATCACGCAAAAATCACCTGCCGGCTACGCCACAACCAGTTGGTGAACACTTTGGAATCACCTGCCAGGCTTGCTGGAACCACCTGCCAGTCATGCCAAAATCACCTGCCAACTACGCCAGAACCGCTTGGCGGACACTGCGGAAACACCTGTCGGGCCGGCTGGAACCACATCTCAGACGTGCCAGAAACGTGTTCATGAGATGCTGGAACCACACCCCGAACAGACGGATACCACCTGCCAGAACCGCCTGAACCACCTGCTGAGCACGCCGGAACCACCTGCTCGACTCACCGGTACCACGTCCCTGACACGCCAAAATCACCTGCTGGGTATGCCAGAACCACTTGGCGGACACTGCGGAATCATCTGCCGGACATGCCGGAACCAGCTCTCAGACACTCCAGAACCAAGTGCCGGAGACGCCGGAAGCACCTGCCGAGCATGCCGGAGCCACCTGCTCGACTCGCCAGAAACACCTGCCGGACACGCCAAAATCACCTGCAGGATATGCCAGAACCACCTGGCGGACACTACGGAATCACCTGCCACGCATGCCGGAACCACCTCTCAGACGTGCCGGAAGCACGTGCCAGACATGCCGGAAACACCTACCGGACAGACCGGAACCACCTGCCAAGAACGCCGGAGCCACCTGTTCTACTCGCTGGAACCACCTGCCGGACAGGCCAATATCAACTGCTGGCTATGCCAGAACCACCTGGGGGACAGTCCGGAATCACCTGTCAGCCATGGCAGAACCACCTCTCAGACGTACCAGAACCACCTGCCGGAGAAGCTGGAAACACGTCCTGGACAGACTGGAACCACGTGACGGCCATGCCTGAACCACCTGCCGAGCACGGCGGAACCACCTGCCGGACACGCCAAAATCACCTGCGGGCTACGCCAGAACCACTTGGACGACTCTCCGGGCATGTTGGAACCACCTCTCAGACGTGCCAGAAGCACGTGGCGGACAGTCTGGAATCACCTGTTGGGCATACGCAACCACGTCTGACACGTACCAGAATCACGTGCCGTGCACGCCGGAACCACCTACCGGACAGACCGGAATCAACTCTTGGGCATGACGGAACCACCAGTCAGATGTGCCAGAAACACGTGCCGGAGACGCCGGAAGCACCTGCCGAGCACGTCGCAACCACCTGCTCAACTCGCCTGAACCACCTGCCGGACACGCCAAAATCACCTGCCCGCTACACCAGCACCACTTCGGGGACAAGCCGGAATCACGTGAGGGGCATGCCGGCACAGCCTCTCAGACTGAACCTCGTGCCGGACACCACAGAACCACCTGCCGGACAGACCGGAACCACCTGCCGGACACGCCGGAACCACCGGCTCGACCCGCCGGAACGACCGCTGGACATGCAAAATCACCTGCAGGCTACGCCGGAAACACTTGGCGAACACTCCGGAATCACCTGCCGGGCATGCCGGAACCACCTCTCAGATACGCCAGAACCACGTGTCAATGACCCCGGAAGCACCTGCCGAGCACGCCGGAACCACCTGCTCGACTCGCCAGAACCACCTGCCGGACACGCAAAAGTCACCTGCCGGCTACGCCACAACCAGTTGGGGAACACTTCGGAATCACCTGCCGGGCTTGCTGGAACCACCTGCCGGTCATGCCAAAATCACCTGCCAACTACGCCAGTACCACTTGGCGGACACTGTGGAAACACCTGTCGGGCCGGACGGAACCACATCTCAGACGTGCCAGAACCATGTGCATGAGATGCTGGAACCACAGCCCGAACAGACGGAAAACACCTGCCAGACCCGTCTGAACAACCTGCTGAGCACGCCGGAGCCACCTGCTCGACTCGCCGGAACCACCTACCTGACATGCCCAAATCACCAGCCGGATGTGCCAGAACCACTTGGCGGACACTCCGGAATCATCTGCTGGACATGCCGGAACCAGCTCTCAGACACACCAGAACCACGTGCCGGAGACGCCGGAAGCACCTGCCGAGCGTGCCGGAGCCACCTGCTCGACTCGCCAGAAACACCTGCCGGACACGCCAAAATCACCTGCCGGGTACGCCAGAACCACCTGGCGGACACTCCGAAATCACCTGTCGCGCATGCCGGAACCACCTCTCAGACGTGCCTGAAGCACGTGCCGGACACGCCGGAATCTCCTACCGGACAGACCGGAACCACCTGCCGAGCACGCCGGAGCCACCTGTTCGACTCGCTGGAACCACCTGCCGGACAGGCCAATATCAACTGCTGGCTATGCCAGAACCACCTGGGGGACGGTCCGGAATCACCTGCCAGCCATGGCGGAACCACCTCTCAGACGTACCAGAACCACCTGCCGGAGAAGCTGGAAACACGTCCTGGGCAGTCTGGAACCACCTGCCGGCCAAGCCTGAACCACCTGCCAAGCACAACGGAACAACCTGCCGGACACGCCAAAATCACCTGCGTGTTATGCCAGAACCACTTGGAGGACTCTCTGGGATGACCTGCCGGGCATGCCGGAACCACCTGTCAGACGTGCCATAACCATGTGGCGGACAGTCCGGAATCACCTGTTGGGCATGCGCAACCACCTCTGAGACGTACCAGAACCACATGCCGTGCAGGCTGGAACCACCTACCGGACAGACCGGAATCACCTTTCGGGCATGCCGGAACCACCTGTCAGATGTGCCAGAAACACGTGCCGGAGACGCCGGAAGCACCTGCCAAGCACGTTGGAACCACCTGCTCAACTCGCCTGAACCACCTGCCGGACATGCCAAAATCACCTGCCGACTATGCCAGAACCACTTGGCGAACACTCCGGAATCACTTGCCGGGCATGCAGGAACCACCTCTCAGACATGCCAGAACCCCGTGCCAATGACCCCGGAAGCACCAGCCGAGCACGCCGGAACCACCTGCTCGACTCGCCAGAACCACCTGCCGATCACGCAAAAATCACCTGCCGGCTACGCCACAACCAGTTGGTGAACACTTTGGAATCACCTGCCAGGCTTGCTGGAACCACCTGCCAGTCATGCCAAAATCACCTGCCAACTACGCCAGAACCGCTTGGCGGACACTGCGGAAACACCTGTCGGGCCGGCTGGAACCACATCTCAGACGTGCCAGAAACGTGTTCATGAGATGCTGGAACCACACCCCGAACAGACGGATACCACCTGCCAGAACCGCCTGAACCACCTGCTGAGCACGCCGGAAACACCTGCTCGACTCACCGGTACCACGTCCCTGACACGCCAAAATCACCTGCTGGGTATGCCAGAACCACTTGGCGGACACTGCGGAATCATCTGCCGGACATGCCGGAACCAGCTCTCAGACACTCCAGAACCAAGTGCCGGAGACGCCAGAAGCACCTGCCGAGCATGCCGGAGCCACCTGCTCGACTCGCCAGAAACACCTGCCGGACACGCCAAAATCACCTGCAGGATATGCCAGAACCACCTGGCGGACACTACGGAATCACCTGCCACGCATGCCGGAACCACCTCTCAGACGTGCCGGAAGCACGTGACAGACATGCCGGAAACACCTACCGGACAGACCGGAACCACCTGCCAAGAACGCCGGAGCCACCTGTTCTACTCGCTGGAACCACCTGCCGGACAGGCCAATATCAACTGCTGGCTATGCCAGAACCACCTGGGGGACAGTCCGGAATCACCTGTCAGCCATGGCAGAACCACCTCTCAGACGTACCAGAACCACCTGCCGGAGAAGCTGGAAACACGTCCTGGACAGACTGGAACCACGTGACGGCCATGCCTGAACCACCTGCCGAGCACGGCGGAACCACCTGCCGGACACGCCAAAATCACCTGCGGGCTACGCCAGAACCACTTGGACGACTCTCCGGGCATGTTGGAACCACCTCTCAGACGTGCCAGAAGCACGTGGCGGACAGTCTGGAATCACCTGTTGGGCATACGCAACCACGTCTGACACGTACCAGAATCACGTGCCGTGCACGCCGGAACCACCTACCGGACAGACCGGAATCAACTCTTGGGCATGACGGAACCACCAGTCAGATGTGCCAGAAACACGTGCCGGAGACGCCGGAAGCACCTGCCGAGCACGTCGCAACCACCTGCTCAACTCGCCTGAACCACCTGCCGGACACGCCAAAATCACCTGCCCGCTACACCAGCACCACTTCGGGGACAAGCCGGAATCACGTGAGGGGCATGCCGGCACAGCCTCTCAGACTGAACCTCGTGCCGGACACCACAGAACCACCTGCCGGACAGACCGGAACCACCTGCCGGACACGCCGGAACCACCGGCTCGACCCGCCGGAACGACCGCTGGACATGCAAAATCACCTGCAGGCTACGCCGGAAACACTTGGCGAACACTCCGGAATCACCTGCCGGGCATGCCGGAACCACCTCTCAGATACGCCAGAACCACGTGTCAATGACCCCGGAAGCACCTGCCGAGCACGCCGGAACCACCTGCTCGACTCGCCAGAACCACCTGCCGGACACGCAAAAGTCACCTGCCGGCTACGCCACAACCAGTTGGGGAACACTTCGGAATCACCTGCCGGGCTTGCTGGAACCACCTGCCGGTCATGCCAAAATCACCTGCCAACTACGCCAGTACCACTTGGCGGACACTGTGGAAACACCTGTCGGGCCGGACGGAACCACATTTCAGACGTGCCAGAACCATGTGCATGAGATGCTGGAACCACAGCCCGAACAGACGGAAAACACCTGCCAGACCCGTCTGAACAACCTGCTGAGCACGCCGGAGCCACCTGCTCGACTCGCCGGAACCACCTACCTGACATGCCCAAATCACCAGCCGGATGTGCCAGAACCACTTGGCGGACACTCCGGAATCATCTGCTGGACATGCCGGAACCAGCTCTCAGACACACCAGAACCACGTGCCGGAGACGCCGGAAGCACCTGCCGAGCGTGCCGGAGCCACCTGCTCGACTCGCCAGAAACACCTGCCGGACACGCCAAAATCACCTGCCGGGTACGCCAGAACCACCTGGCGGACACTCCGAAATCACCTGTCGCGCATGCCGGAACCACCTCTCAGACGTGCCTGAAGCACGTGCCGGACACGCCGGAATCTCCTACCGGACAGACCGGAACCACCTGCCGAGCACGCCGGAGCCACCTGTTCGACTCGCTGGAACCACCTGCCGGACAGGCCAATATCAACTGCTGGCTATGCCAGAACCACCTGGGGGACGGTCCGGAATCACCTGCCAGCCATGGCGGAACCACCTCTCAGACGTACCAGAACCACCTGCCGGAGAAGCTGGAAACACGTCCTGGGCAGTCTGGAACCACCTGCCGGCCAAGCCTGAACCACCTGCCAAGCACAACGGAACAACCTGCCGGACACGCCAAAATCACCTGCGTGTTATGCCAGAACCACTTGGAGGACTCTCTGGGATGACCTGCCGGGCATGCCGGAACCACCTGTCAGACGTGCCATAACCATGTGGCGGACAGTCCGGAATCACCTGTTGGGCATGCGCAACCACCTCTGAGACGTACCAGAACCACATGCCGTGCAGGCTGGAACCACCTACCGGACAGACCGGAATCACCTTTCGGGCATGCCGGAACCACCTGTCAGATGTGCCAGAAACACGTGCCGGAGACGCCGGAAGCACCTGCCAAGCACGTTGGAACCACCTGCTCAACTCGCCTGAACCACCTGCCGGACATGCCAAAATCACCTGCCGACTATGCCAGAACCACTTGGCGAACACTCCGGAATCACTTGCCGGGCATGCAGGAACCACCTCTCAGACATGCCAGAACCCCGTGCCAATGACCCCGGAAGCACCAGCCGAGCACGCCGCAACCACCTGCTCGACTCGCCAGAACCACCTGCCGATCACGCAAAAATCACCTGCCGGCTACGCCACAACCAGTTGGTGAACACTTTGGAATCACCTGCCAGGCTTGCTGGAACCACCTGCCAGTCATGCCAAAATCACCTGCCAACTACGCCAGAACCGCTTGGCGGACACTGCGGAAACACCTGTCGGGCCGGCTGGAACCACATCTCAGACGTGCCAGAAACGTGTTCATGAGATGCTGGAACCACACCCCGAACAGACGGATACCACCTGCCAGAACCGCCTGAACCACCTGCTGAGCACGCCGGAAACACCTGCTCGACTCACCGGTACCACGTCCCTGACACGCCAAAATCACCTGCTGGGTATGCCAGAACCACTTGGCGGACACTGCGGAATCATCTGCCGGACATGCCGGAACCAGCTCTCAGACACTCCAGAACCAAGTGCCGGAGACGCCAGAAGCACCTGCCGAGCATGCCGGAGCCACCTGCTCGACTCGCCAGAAACACCTGCCGGACACGCCAAAATCACCTGCAGGATATGCCAGAACCACCTGGCGGACACTACGGAATCACCTGCCACGCATGCCGGAACCACCTCTCAGACGTGCCGGAAGCACGTGACAGACATGCCGGAAACACCTACCGGACAGACCGGAACCACCTGCCAAGAACGCCGGAGCCACCTGTTCTACTCGCTGGAACCACCTGCCGGACAGGCCAATATCAACTGCTGGCTATGCCAGAACCACCTGGGGGACAGTCCGGAATCACCTGTCAGCCATGGCAGAACCACCTCTCAGACGTACCAGAACCACCTGCCGGAGAAGCTGGAAACACGTCCTGGACAGACTGGAACCACGTGACGGCCATGCCTGAACCACCTGCCGAGCACGGCGGAACCACCTGCCGGACACGCCAAAATCACCTGCGGGCTACGCCAGAACCACTTGGACGACTCTCCGGGCATGTTGGAACCACCTCTCAGACGTGCCAGAAGCACGTGGCGGACAGTCTGGAATCACCTGTTGGGCATACGCAACCACGTCTGACACGTACCAGAATCACGTGCCGTGCACGCCGGAACCACCTACCGGACAGACCGGAATCAACTCTTGGGCATGACGGAACCACCAGTCAGATGTGCCAGAAACACGTGCCGGAGACGCCGGAAGCACCTGCCGAGCACGTCGCAACCACCTGCTCAACTCGCCTGAACCACCTGCCGGACACGCCAAAATCACCTGCCCGCTACACCAGCACCACTTCGGGGACAAGCCGGAATCACGTGAGGGGCATGCCGGCACAGCCTCTCAGACTGAACCTCGTGCCGGACACCACAGAACCACCTGCCGGACAGACCGGAACCACCTGCCGGACACGCCGGAACCACCGGCTCGACCCGCCGGAACGACCGCTGGACATGCAAAATCACCTGCAGGCTACGCCGGAAACACTTGGCGAACACTCCGGAATCACCTGCCGGGCATGCCGGAACCACCTCTCAGATACGCCAGAACCACGTGTCAATGACCCCGGAAGCACCTGCCGAGCACGCCGGAACCACCTGCTCGACTCGCCAGAACCACCTGCCGGACACGCAAAAGTCACCTGCCGGCTACGCCACAACCAGTTGGGGAACACTTCGGAATCACCTGCCGGGCTTGCTGGAACCACCTGCCGGTCATGCCAAAATCACCTGCCAACTACGTCAGAACCGCTTGGCGGACACTGCGGAAACACCTGTCGGGCCGGCTGGAACCACATCTCAGACGTGCCAGAAACGTGTTCATGAGATGCTGGAACCACACCCCGAACAGACGGATACCACCTGCCAGAACCGCCTGAACCACCTGCTGAGCACGCCGGAGCCACCTCCTCGACTCGCCGGAACCACCTACCTGACATGCCCAAATCACCATCCGGGTATGCCAGAACCACTTGGCGGACACTCCGGAATCGTCTGCCGGACATGCCGGAACCAGCTCTCAGACACACCAGAACCACGTGCCGGAGACGCCGGAAGCACCTGCCGAGCATGCCGGAGCCACCTGCTCGACTCGCCAGAAACACCTGCTGGACACGCCAAAATCACCTGCTGGGTACGCCAGAACCACCTGGCGGACACTCCGAAATCACCTGTCGCGCATGCCGGAACCACCTCTCAGACGTGCCGGAAGCACGTGCCGGACACGCCGGAATCACCTACCGGACAGTCCGGAACCACCTGCCGAGCACGCCGGAGCCACCTGTTCGACTCGCTGGAACCACCTGCCGGACAGGCCAATATCAACTGCTGGCTATGCCAGAACCACCGGGGGGACGGTCCGGAATCACCTGCCAGCCATGGCGGAACCACCTCTCAGACGTACCAGAACCACCTGCCGGAGAAGCTGGAAACACGTCCTGGACAGTCTGGAACCACCTGCCGGCCAAGCCTGAACCACCTGCCAAGCACAACGGAACAACCTGCCAGACACGCCAAAATCACCTGCGTGTTATGCCAGAACCACTTGGAGGACTCTCTGGGATGACCTGCCGGGCATGCCGGAACCACCTCTCAGACGTGCCAGAACCATGTGGCGGACAGTCCGGAATCACCTGTTGGGCATGCGCAACCACCTCTGAGACGTACCAGAACCACATGCCGTGCAGGCTGGAACCACCTACCGGACAGACCGGAATCACCTTTCGGGCATGCCGGAACCCCCTGTCAGATGTGCCAGAAACACGTGCCGGAGACGCCGGAAGCACCTGCCAAGCACGTTGGAACCACCTGCTCAACTCGCCTGAACCACCTGCCGGACATGCCAAAATCACCTGCCGACTATGCCAGAACCACTTGGCGAACACTCCGGAATCACTTGCCGGGCATGCAGGAACCACCTCTCAGACATGCCAGAACCCCGTGCCAATGACCCCGGAAGCACCAGCCGAGCACGCCGGAACCACCTGCTCGACTCGCCAGAACCACCTGCCGATCACGCAAAAATCACCTGCCGGCTACGCCACAACCAGTTGGGGAACACTTTGGAATCACCTGCCGGGCTTGCTGGAACCACCTACCGGTCATGCCAAAATCAGCTGCCAACTACGCCAGAACCGCTTGGCGGACACTGCGGAAACACCTGTCGGGCCGGCTGGAACCACATCTCAGATGTGCCAGAAACGTGTTCATGAGATGCTGGAACCACACCCCGAACAGACGGATACCACCTGCCAGAACCTCCTGAACCACCTGCTGAGCACGCCGGAACCACCTGCTCGACTCACCGGTACCACCTCCCTGACATGCCAAAATCACCTGCTGGGTATGCCAGAAGCACTTGGTGGACACTCCGGAATCATCTGCCGGACATGCCGGAACCAGCTCTCAGACACACCAGAACCAAGTGCCAGAGACGCCGGAAGCACCTGCCGAGCATGCCGGAGCCACCTAATCGACTCGCCAGAAACACCTGCCGGACACGCCAAAATCACCTGCAGGATATGCCAGAACCACCTGGCGGACACTACGGAATCACCTGCCGGGCATGCCGGAACCACCTCTCACATATGCCAGAACCACGTGCCAATGACCCCGGAAGCACCTGCCGAGCACGCCGGAACCACCTGCTCGACTCGCCAGAACCACCTGCCGGAAATGAAGAAATCACCTGCCGACTACGCCAGAACCACTTGGCGAACACTCCGGAATCACCTGCCGGGCATGCCGGAACCACCTCTCAGATATGCCACAACCACGTGCCAATGACCCCGGAAGCACCTGACGAGCACGCCGGAACCACCTGCTCGACTCGCCAGAACCACCTGCCGGAGACGCAGAAATCACCTGCCGGCTACGCCACAACCAGTTGGGCAACACTTCGGAATCACCTGCCGGGCTTGCTGGAACCACCTGCCGGTCATGCCAAAATCACCTGCCAACTACGCCAGTACCACTTGGCGGACACTGTGGAAACACCTGTCGGACCGGCCGGAACCACATCTCAGACATGCCAGATCCATGTGCATGAGATGCTGGAACCACACCCCGAACAGACGGAAAACACCTGCCAGACCCGTCTGAACAACCTGCCGACACGCCCGAGCCACCTGCTCGACTCGCCGGAACCACCTACCTGACATGCCCAAATCACCAGCCGGGTATGCCAGAACCACTTGGCGGACACTCCGGAATCATCTGCCGGACATGCTGGAACCAGCTGTCAGACACACCAGAACCACGTGCCGGAGACGCCGGAAACACCTGCCGAGCATGCCGGAGCCACCTGCTCGACTCGCCAGAAACACCTGCCGGACACGCCAAAATCACCTGCCGGGTACGCCAGAACCACCTGGCGGACACTCCGAAATCACCTGTCGCGCATGCCGGAACCACCTCTCAGACGTGCCGGAAGCACGTGCCGGACACGCCGGAATCACCTACCGGACAGTCCGGAACCACCTGCCGAGCACGCCGGAGCCACCTGTTCGACTCGCTGGAACCACCTGCCGGACAGGCCAATATCAACTGCTGGCTATGCCAGAACCACCGGGGGGACGGTCCGGAATCACCTGCCAGCCATGGCGGAACCACCTCTCAGACGTACCAGAACCACCTGCCGGAGAAGCTGGAAACACGTCCTGGGCAGTCTGGAACCACCTGCCGGCCAAGCCTGAACCACCTGCCAAGCACAACGGAACAACCTGCCAGACACGCCAAAATCACCTGCGTGTTATGCCAGAACCACTTGGAGGACTCTCTGGGATGACCTGCCGGGCATGCCGGAACCACCTCTCAGACGTGCCAGAACCATGTGGCGGACAGTCCGGAATCACCTGTTGGGCATGCGCAACCACCTCTGAGACGTACCAGAACCACATGCCGTGCAGGCTGGAACCACCTACCGGACAGACCGGAATCACCTTTCGGGCATGCCGGAACCCCCTGTCAGATGTGCCAGAAACACGTGCCGGAGACGCCGGAAGCACCTGCCAAGCACGTTGGAACCACCTGCTCAACTCGCCTGAACCACCTGCCGGACATGCCAAAATCACCTGCCGACTATGCCAGAACCACTTGGCGAACACTCCGGAATCACTTGCCGGGCATGCAGGAACCACCTCTCAGAAATGCCAGAACCCCGTGCCAATGACCCCAGAAGCACCAGCCGAGCACGCCGGAACCACCTGCTCGACTCGCCAGAACCACCTGCCGATCACGCAAAAATCACCTGCCGGCTACGCCACAACCAGTTGGGGAACACTTTGGAATCACCTGCCGGGCTTGCTGGAACCACCTACCGGTCATGCCAAAATCAGCTGCCAACTACGCCAGAACCGCTTGGCGGACACTGCGGAAACACCTGTCGGGCCGGCTGGAACCACATCTCAGACGTGCCAGAAACGTGTTCATGAGATGCTGGAACCACACCCCGAACAGACGGATACCACCTGCCAGAACCTCCTGAACCACCTGCTGAGCACGCCGGAACCACCTGCTCGACTCACCGGTACCACCTCCCTGACATGCCAAAATCACCTGCTGGGTATGCCAGAACCACTTGGTGGACACTCCGGAATCATCTGCCGGACATGCCGGAACCAGCTCTCAGACACACCAGAACCAAGTGCCAGAGACGCCGGAAGCACCTGCCGAGCATGCCGGAGCCACCTAATCGACTCGCCAGAAACACCTGCCGGACACGCCAAAATCACCTGCAGGATATGCCAGAACCACCTGGCGGACACTACGGAATCACCTGCCGGGCATGCCGGAACCACCTCTCACATATGCCAGAACCACGTGCCAATGACCCCGGAAGCACCTGCCGAGCACGCCGGAACCACCTGCTCGACTCGCCAGAACCACCTGCCGGAAATGAAGAAATCACCTGCCGACTACGCCAGAACCACTTGGCGAACACTCCGGAATCACCTGCCGGGCATGCCGGAACCACCTCTCAGATATGCCACAACCACGTGCCAATGACCCCGGAAGCACCTGACGAGCACGCCGGAACCACCTGCTCGACTCGCCAGAACCACCTGCCGGACACGCAGAAATCACCTGCCGGCTACGCCACAACCAGTTGGGCAACACTTCGGAATCACCTGCCGGGCTTGCTGGAACCACCTGCCGGTCATGCCAAAATCACCTGCCAACTACGCCAGAACCGCTTGGCGGACACTGCGGAAACACCTGTTGGGCCGGCCGGAACCACATCTCAGACGTGCCAGAAACGTGTTCATGAGATGCTGGAACCACACCCCGAACAGACGGATACCACCTGCCAGAACCGCCTGAACCACCTGCTGAGCACGCCGGAACCACCTGCTCGACTCACCGGTACCACCTCCCTGACACGCCAAAATCACCTGCTGGGTATGCCAGAACCACTTGGCGGACACTCCGGAATCATCTGCCGTACACGCCGGAACCAGCACTCAGACACACCAGAACCAAGTGCCGGAGACGCCGGAAGCACCTGCCGAGCATGCCGGAGCCACCTGCTCGACTCGCCAGAAACACCTGCCGGACACGCCAAAATCACGTGCCGGGTATGCCAGAACCACCTGGCGGACACTACGGAATCACCTGCCACGCATGCCGGAAACACCTCTCAGACGTGCCGGAAGCACGTGCCAGACACGCCGGAAACACCTATCGGACAGACCGGAACCACCTGCCAAAAACGCCGGAGCCACCTGTTCGACTCGCTGGAACCACCTGCCGGACAGGCCAATATCGACTGCTGGCTATGCCAGAACCACCTGGGGGAGAGTCCGGGATCACCTGCCAGCCATGGCGGAACCACCTCTCAGACGTACCAGAACCACCTGCCGGAGAAGCTGGAAACACGTCCTGGACAGACTGGAACCACGTGACGGCCATGCCTGAACCACCTGCCGAGCACGGCGGAACCACCTGCCGGACACGCAAAAATCACCTGCCGGCTACGCCACAACCAGTTGGGGAACACTTCGGAATCACCTGCCGGGCTTGCTGGAACCACCTGCCGGTCATGCCAAAATCACCTGCCAACTACGCCAGTACCACTTGGCGGACACTGTGGAAACACCTGTCGGGCCGGCCGGAACCACATCTCAGACGTGCCAGAACCATGTGCATGAGATGCTGGAACCACACCCCGAACAGACGGAAAACACCTGCCAGACCCGTCTGAACAACCTGCCGAGCACGCCGGAGCCACCTGCTCGACTCACCGGAACTACCTACCTGACATGCCCAAATCACCAGCCGGGTATGCCAGAACCACTTGGCGGACACTCCGGAATCATCTGCCGGACACGCCGGAACCAGCTCTCAGACACACCAGAACCACGTGCCGGAGACGCCGGAAGCACCTGCCGAGCATGCCGGAGCCACCTGCTCGACTCCCCAGAAACATCTGCCGGACACGCCAAAATCACCTACCAGGTACGCCAGAACCACCTGGCGGACACTCCGAAATCAACTGTCGCGCATGCCAGAACCACCTCTGAAACGTGCCGGAAGCACGTGCCGGACAGGCCGGAATCACCTACCGGACAGACCGGAACCACCTGCCGAGCACGCCGGAGCCACCTGTTCGACTCGCTGGAACCACCTGCCGGACAGGCCAATATCAACTGCTGGCTATGCCAGAACCACCTGGGGGACGGTCCGGAATCACCTGCCAGCCATGGCGGAACCACCTCTCAGATGTACCAGAACCACCTGCCGGAGAAGCTGGAAACACGTCCTGGACAGTCTGGAACCACCTGCCGGCCAAGCCTGAACCACCTGCCAAGCACAACGGAACAACCTGCCAGACACGCCAAAATAACCTGCGTGTTATGCCAGAACCACTTGGAGGACTCTCTGGGATGACCTGCCGGGCATGCCGGAACCACCTCTCAGACGTGCCAGAACCATGTGGCGGACAGTCCGGAATCACCTGTTGGGCATGCGCAACCACCTCTGAGACGTACCAGAACCACATGCCGTGCAAGCTGGAACCACCTACCGGACAGACCGGAATCACCTTTCGGGCATGCCGGAACCACCTGTCAGATGTGCCAGAAACACGTGCCGGAGACGCCGGAAGCACCTGCCAAGCACGTTGGAACCACCTGCTCAACTCGCCTGAACCACCTGCCGGACATGCCAAAATCACCTGCCGACTATGCCAGAACCACTTGGCGAACACTCCGGAATCACCTGCCGGGCATTCCGGAACCACCTCTCAGATATGCCAGAACCACGTGCCAATGACCCCGGAAGCACCTGCCGAGCACGCCGGAACCACCTGCTCGACTCGCCAGAACCACCTGCCGGACACGCAAAAATCACCTGCCGGCTACGCCACAACCAGTTGGGGAACACTTCGGAATCACCTGCCGGGCTTTCTGGAACCACCTGCCGGTCATGTGAAAATCACCTGCCAACTACGCCAGTACCACTTGGCGGACACTGTGGAAACACCTGTCGGGCCCGCCGGAACCACGTCTCAGACGTGCCAGAACCATGTGGATGAGATGCTGGAACCACACCCCGAACAGACGGAAAACACCTGCCAGACCGGTCTGAACAACCTGCCGAGCACGCCGGAGCCACCTGCTCGACTCGCCGGAACCACCTACCTGACATGCCCAAATCACCAGCCGGGTATGCCAGAAGCACTTGGCGGACACTCCGGAATCATCTGCCGGACATGCCGGAACCAGCTCTCAGACACACCAGAACCACGTGCCGGAGATGCCGGAAGCACCTGCCGAGCATGCCGGAGCCACCTGCTCGACTCGCCAGAAACACCTGCCGGATACGCCAAAATCACCTGCCGGGTATGCCAGAACCACCTGGCGGACACTATGGAATCACCTGCCGCGCATGCCGGAACCACCTCTCAGACGTGCCGGAAGCACGTGCCAGACACGCCGGAAACACCTACCGGACAGACCGGAACCACCTGCCAAGAACGCCGGAGCCACCTGTTCGACTCGCTGGAACCACCTGCCGGACAGGCCAATATCAACTGCTGGCTATGCCAGAACCACCTGGGGGACGGTCCGGAATCACCTGCCAGCCATGGCGGAACCACCTCTCAGACGTACCAGAACCACCTGGCGGAGAAGCTGGAAACACGTCCTGGAGAGTCTGGAACCACCTGCCGGCCAAGCCTGAACCACCTGCCAAGCACAACGGAACAACCTGCCAACACGCCAAAATCACCTGCGTGTTATGCCAGAACCACTTGGAGGACCCTCCGAAATGACCTGCCGGGCATGTTGGAACCACCTCTCAGACGTGCCAGAAGCACGTGGCGGACAGTCCGGAATCACCCTTCGGGCATGCCGGAACCACCTGTCAGATGTGCCAGAAACACGTGCCGGAGACGCCGGAAGCACCTGCCAAGCACGTTGGAACCACCTGCTCAACTCGCCTGAACCACCTGGCGGACATGCCAAAATCACCTGCCCACTATGCCAGAACCACTTGGCGAACACTCCAGAATCACTTGCCGGGCATGAAGGAACCACCTCTCAGACATGCCAGAACCCTGTGCCAATGACCCCGGAAGCACCAGCCGAGCACGCCGGAACCACCTGCTCGACTCGCCAGAACCACCTGCCGATCACGCAAAAATCACCTGCCGGCTACGCCACAACCAGTTGGTGAACACTTTGGAATCACCTGCCAGGCTTCCTGGAACCACCTGCCAATCATGCCAAAATCACCTGCCAACTACGCCAGAACCGCTTGGCGGACACTGCGGAAACACCTGTCGGGCCGGCTGGAACCACATCTCAGACGTGCCAGAAACGTGTTCATGAGATGCTGGAACCACACCCCGAACAGACGGATACCACCTGCCAGAACCGCCTGAACCACCTGCTGAGCACACCAGAACCACCTGCTCGACTCACCGGTACCACCTCCCTGACACGCCAAAATCACCTGCTGGGTATGCCAGAACCACTAGGCGGACACTCCGGAATCATCTGCCGGACATGCCGGAACCAGCTCTCAGACACACCAGAACCAAGTGCCGGAGACGCCAGAAGCACCTGCCGAGCATGCCTGAGTCACCTGCTCGACTCGCCAGAAACACCTGCCGGACACGCCAAAATCACCTGCCGGGTATGCCAGAACCACCTGGCGGACACTACGGAATCACCTGCCGCGCATGCCGGAACCACCTCTCAGACGTGCCGGGAGCACGTGCCAGACACGCCGGAAACACCTACCGGACAGACCGGAACCACCTGCCAAGAACGCCGGAGCCACCTGTTCGACTCTCTGAACCACCTGCCGGAAAGGCCAATATCAACTGCTGGCTATGCCAGAACCACCTGGGGGACGGTCCGGGATCACCTGCCAGCCATGGCGGAACCACCTCTCAGACGTACCAGAACCACCTGCCGGGGAAGCTGGAAACACGTCCTGGACAGATTGGAACCACGTGACGGCCATGCCTGAACCACCAGCCGAGCACGGCGGAACCACCTGCCGGACACGCCAAAATCACCTGCGGGCTACGCAAGAACCACTTGGACGACTCTCCGAAATGACCTGCCGGGCATGCCGGAACCACCTCTCAGACGTGCCAGAAGCACGTGGCGGACAGTCCGGAATCACCTGTTGGGCATACGCAACCACCTCTGACACGTACCAGAACCACGTGCCGTGCACGCCGGAACCACCTACCGGACAGACCGGAATCAACTTCTGGGCATGCCGGAACCACCAGTCAGATGTGCCAGAAACACGTGCCGGAGACGCCGGAAGCACCTGCCGAGCACGTTGCAACCACCTGCTCAACTCGCCTGAACCACCTGCCGGACACGCCAAAATCACCTGCCCGCTACACCAGCACCACTTCGGGGACAAGCCGGAATCACGTGAGGGGCATGCCGGCACAGCCTCTCAGACTGAACCTCGTGCCGGACACCACAGAACCACCTGCCGGACAGACCGGAACCACCTGCCGGACACGCCGGAACCACCGGCTCGACCCGCCGGAACGACCGCTGGACATGCTAAATCACCTGCCGGCTACGCCGGAAACACTTGGCGAACACTCCGGAATCATCTGCCGGGCATGCCGGAACCACCTCTCAGATATGCCAGAACCACGTGCCAATGACCCCGGAAGCACCTGCCGAGCACGCCGGAACCACCTGCTCTACTCGCCAGAACCACCTGCCGGACACGCAAAAATCACCTGCCGGCTACGCCACAACCAGTTGGGGAACACTTCGGAATCACCTGCCGGGCTTGCTGGAACCACCTGCCGGTCATGCCAAAATCACCTGCCAACTACACCAGTACCACTTGGCGGACAGTGTGGAAACACCTGTCGGGTCGGCCGGAACCACATCTCAGACGTGCCAGAACCATGTGCATGAGATGCTGGAACCACACCCCGAACAGACGGAAAACACCTGCCAGACCCGTCTGAACAACCTGCGGAGCACGCCGGAGCCACCTATGGACTCGCCGGAACCACCTACCTGACATGCCAAAATCACCAGCCGGGTATGCCAGAACCACTCGGCGGACACTCCGGAATCATCTGCCGGACATGCCGGAACCAGCTCTCAGACACCAGAACCACGTGCTGGAGACGCCGGAAGCACCTGCCGAGCATGCCGGAGCCACCTGCTCGACTCGCCAGAAACACCTGCCGGACACGCCAACATCACCTGCCGGGTACGCCAGAACCACCTGGCGGACACTCCGAAATGACCTGTCGCGCATGCCGGAACCACCTCTCAGACGTGCCGGAAGCACGTGCCGGACACGCCGGAATCACCTACCGGACAGACCGGAACCACCTGCCGGCCAAGCCTGAACCACCTGCCAAGCACAACGGAACAACCTGCCAGACACGCCAAAATCACCTGCGTGTTATGCCAGAACCACTTGGAGGACTCTCTGGGATGACCTGCCGGGCATGCCAGAACCACCTCTCAGACGTGCCAGAACCATGTGGCGGACAGTCCGGAATCACCTGCCGGGCATACGCAACCACCTCTGAGACGTACCAGAACCACATGCCGTGCAGGCTGGAACCACCTACCGGACAGACCGGAATCACCTTTCGGGCATGCTGGAACCACCTGTCAGATGTGCCAGAAACACGTGCCGGGGACCCCGGAAGCACCTGCCAAGCACGTTGGAACCACCTGCTCAACTCGCCTGAACCACCTGCCGGACATGCCAAAATCACCTGCCGACTATGCCAGAACCACTTGGCGAACACTCCGGAATCACTTGCCGGGCATGCATGAACCACCTCTCAGACATGCCAGAACCCCGTGCCAATGACCCCGGAAGCACCAGCCGATCACGCCGGATCCACCTGCTCGACTCGCCAGAACCACCTGCCGATCACGCAAAATCACCTGCCGGCTACGCCACAACCAGTTGGTGAACACTTTGGTATCACCTGCCAGGCTTGCTGGAACCACCTGCCAGTCATGCCAAAATCACCTGCCAACTACGCCAGAACCGCTTGGCGGACACTGCGGAAACACCTGTCGGGCCGGCTGGAACCACATCTCATACGTGCCATAAACGTGTTCATGAGATGCTGGAACCACACCCCGAACAGACGGATACCACCTGCCAGAACCGCCTGAACCACCTGCTGAGAACGCCGGAACCACCTGCTCGACTCACCGGTACCACCTCCCTGACACGCCAAAATCACCTGCTGGGTATGCCAGAACCACATGGCTGACACTCCGGAATCATCTGCCGGACATGCCGGAACCAGCTCTCAGACACACCAGAACCAAGTGCCGGAGACGCCGGAAGCACCTGCCGAGCATGCCGGAGCCACCTGCTCGACTCGCCAGAAACACCTGCCGGACACGCCAAAATCAGCTGCCGGGTATGCCAGAACCACCTGGGGGACAGTCCGGGATCACCTGCCAGCCATGGCGGAACCACCTCTCAGACGTACCAGAACCACCTGCCGGAGAAGCTGGAAACACGTCCTGGACAGACTGGAACCACGTGACGGCCATGCCTGAACCACCTGCCGGACACGCCAAAATCACCTGCGGGCTACGCCAGAACCACTTGGACGACTCTCCGAAATGACCTGCCGGGCATGTTGGAACCACCTCTCAGACGTGCCAGAAGCACGTGGCGGACAGTCCGGAATCACCTGTTGGGCATACGCAACCACCTCTGACACGTACCAGAACCACGTGCCGTGCACGCCGGAACCACCTACCGGACAGACCGGAATCAACTTCTGGGCATGCCGGAACCACCAGTCAGATGTGCCAGAAACACGTGCCGGATACGCCGGAAGCACCTGCCGAGCACGTCGCAACCACCTGCTCAACTCGCCTTTACCACCTGCCGGACACGCCAAAATCACCTGCCCGCTACAGCAGCACCACTTCGGGGACAAGCCGGAATCAAGTGAGGGGCATGCCGGCACAGCCTCTCAGACTGAACCTCGTGCCGGACACCACAGAACCACCTGCCGGACAGACTGGAACCACCTGCCGGACACGCTGGAACCACCGGCTCGACCCGCCATAACGACCGCTGGACATGCAAAATCACCTGCCGGCTACGCCGGAAACACTTGGCGAACACTCCGGAATCACTTGCCGGGCATGCAGGAACCACCTCTCAGACATGCCAGAACCCCGTGCCAATGACCCCGGAAGCACCAGCCGAGCACGCCGGAACCACCTGCTCGACTCGCCAGAACCACCTGCCGATCACGCAAAAATCACCTGCCGGCTACGCCACAACCAGTTGGTGAACACTTTGGAATCACCTGCCAGGCTTGCTGGAACCACCTGCCAGTCATGCCAAAATCACCTGCCAACTACGCCAGAACTGCTTGGCGGACACTGTGGAAACACCTGTCGGGCCGGCTGGAACCACATCTCGGACGTGCCAGAAAAACGTTCATGAGATGCTGGAACCTCACCCCGAACAGACGGATACCACCTGCCAGAACCGCCTGAACCACCTGCTGAGCACGCCGGAACCACCTGCTCGACTCACCGGTACCACCTCCCTGACACGCCAAAATCACCTGCTGGGTATGCCAGAACCACTTGGCGGACACTCCGGAATCATCTGCCGGACATGCCGGAACCAGCTCTCAGACACACCAGAACCAAGTGCCGGAGACGCCGGAAGCACGTGCCGAGCATGCCGGAGCCACCTGCTCGACTCGCCAGAAACACCTGCCGGACACGCCAAAATCACCTGCCGGGTATGCCAGAACCACCTGGCGGACACTACGGAATCACCTGCCGCGCATGCCGGAACCACCTCTCAGACGTGCCGGAAGCACGTGCCAGACACGCCGGAAACACCTACCGGACAGACCGGAACCACCTGCCAAGAACGCCGGAGCCACCTGTTCGACTCGCTGGAACCACCTGCCGGACAGGCCAATATCAACTGCTGGCTATGCCAGAACCACCTGGGGGACGGTCCGGAATCACCTGCCAGCTATGGCGGAACCACTTCTCAGACGTAGCAGAACCACCTGCCGGAGAAGCTGGAAACACGTCCTGGACAGACTGGAACCACGTGACGGCCATGCCTGAACCACCTGCCGAGCACGGCGGAACCACCTGCCGGACACGCCAAAATCACCTGCGGGCTACGCCAGAACCACTTGGACGACTCTCAGAAATGACCTGCCGGGCATGTTGAACCACCTCTCAGAGGTGCCAGAAGCACGTGGTGGACAGTCCGGAATCACCTGTTGGGCATACGCAACCACCTCTGAGACGTACCAGAACCACGTCCCGTGCACGCCGGAACCACCTACCGGACAGACCGGAATCAACTTCTGGGCATGCCGGAACCACCAGTCAGATGTGCCAGAAACACCTGCCAGAGACGCCGGAAGCACCTGCCGAGCACGTCGCAACCACCTGCTCAACTCGCCGGAACCACCTGCCTGACACGCCAAAATCACCTTCCAGCTACACCAGCACCACTTCGGGGACAAGCCGGAATCACGTGAGGGGCATGCCGGCACAGCCTCTCAGACTGAACCTCGTGCCGGACACCACAGAACCACCTGCCGGAC
Organism: Equus przewalskii; assembly: GCF_037783145.1. NCBI lineage: Eukaryota > Metazoa > Chordata > Mammalia > Perissodactyla > Equidae > Equus > Equus przewalskii. The sequence goes on along the minus strand of NW_027227909.1, from coordinate 104,971 downwards.
AGACCGGAACCACCTGCCAGACACGCCGGAACCACCGGCTCGACCCGCCGGAACGACCGCTGGACATGCAAAATCACCTGCCGGCTACGCCGGAAACACTTGGCGAACACTCCGGAATCACCTGCCGGGCATGCCGGAACCACCTCTCAGATATGCCAGAACCACGTGTCAATGACCCCGGAAGCACCTGCCGAGCACGCCGGAACCACCTGCTCGACTCGCCAGAAACACCTGCCGCACACGCCAAAATCACCTGCCGGGTACGCCAGAACCACATGGCGGACACTCCGAAATCACCTGTCGCGCATGCCGGAACCACCTCTCAGACGTGCCAGAACCATGTGGCGGACAGTCCGGAATCACCTGTTGGGCATGCGCAACCACCTCTGAGACGTACCAGACCCACATGCCGTGCAGGCTGGAACCACCTACCGGACAGACCGGAACCACCTGCCGAGCACGCCGGAGCCACCTGTTCGACTCGCTGGAACCACCTGCCGGACAGGCCAATATCAACTGCTGGCTATGCCAGAACCACCTGGGGGACGGTCCGGAATCACCTGCCAGCCATGGCGGAACCACCTCTCAGACGTACCAGGACCACCTGCCGGAGAAGCTGGAAACACGTCCTGGACAGACTGGAACCACGTGACGGCCATGCCTGAACCACCTGCCGAGCACGGCGGAACCACCTGCCGGACACGCCAAAATCACCTGCGGGCTACGCCAGAACCACTTGGACGACTCTCCGAAATGACCTGCCGGGCATGCCGGAACCACCTCTCAGACGTGCCAGAAGCACGTGGCGGAGAGTCCGGAATCACCTGTTGGGCATACGCAACCACCTCTGACACGTACCAGAACCACGTGCCGTGCACGCCGGAACCACCTACCGGACAGACCGGAATCAACTTCTGGGCATGCCGGAACCACCAGTCAGATGTGCCAGAAACACGTGCCGGAGACGCCGGAAGCACCTGCCGAGCACGTCGCAACCACCTGCTCAACTCGCCTGAACCACCTGCCGGACACGCCAAAATCACCTGCCCGCTACACCAGCACCACTTCGGGGACAAGCCGGAATCACGTGAGGGGCATGCCGGCACAGCCTCTCAGACTGAACCTCGTGCCGGACACCACAGAACCACCTGCCGGACAGACCGGAACCACCTGCCGGACACGCCGGAACCACCGGCTCGACCCGCCGGAACGACCACTGGACGTGCAAAATCACCTGCCGGCTACGCCGGAAACACTTGGCGAACACTCCGGAATCACCTGCCGGGCATGCCGGAACCACCTCTCAGATATGCCGGAACCACGTGCCAATGACCCCGGAAGCACCTGCCGAGCACGCCGGAACCAACTGCTCGAATCGCCAGAACCACCTGCCGGACACGCAGAAATCACCTGCCGGCTACGCCACAACCAGTTGGGGAACACTTCGGAATCACCTGCCGGGCTTGCTGGAACCACCTGCCGGTCATGCCAAAATCACCTGCCAACTACGCCAGTACCACTTGGCGGACACTGTGGAAACACCTGTCGGGCCGGCCGGAACCACATCTCAGACGTGCCAGAACCATGTGCATGAGATGCTGGAACCACACCCCGAACAGACGGAAAACACCTGCCAGACCCGTCTGAACAACCTGCCGAGCACGCCGGAGCCACCTGCTCGACTCACCGGAACCACCTACCTGACATGCCCAAATCACCAGCCGGGTATGCCAGAACCACTTGGCGGACACTCCGGAATCATCTGCCGGACACGCCGGAACCAGCTCTCAGACACACCAGAACCACGTGCCGGAGACGCCGGAAGCACCTGCCGAGCATGCCGGAGCCACCTGCTCGACTCCCCAGAAACATCTGCCGGACACGCCAAAATCACCTACCAGGTACGCCAGAACCACCTGGCGGACACTCCGAAATCAACTGTCGCGCATGCCGGAACCACCTCTGAAACGTGCCGGAAGCACGTGCCGGACAGGCCGGAATCACCTACCGGACAGACCGGAACCACCTGCCGAGCACGCCGGAGCCACCTGTTGGACTCGCTGGAACCACCTGCCGGACAGGCCAATATCAACTGCTGGCTATGCCAGAACCACCTGGGGGACGGTCCGGAATCACCTGCCAGCCATGGCGGAACCACCTCTCAGATGTACCAGAACCACCTGCCGGAGAAGCTGGAAACACGTCCTGGACAGTCTGGAACCACCTGCCGGCCAAGCCTGAACCACCTGCCAAGCACAACGGAACAACCTGCCAGACACGCCAAAATCACGTGCGTGTTATGCCAGAACCACTTGGAGGACTCTCTGGGATGACCTGCCGGGCATGCCGGAACCACCTCTCAGACGTGCCAGAACCATGTGGCGGACAGTCCGGAATCACCTGTTGGGCATGCGCAACCACCTCTGAGACGTACCAGAACCACATGCCGTGCAGGCTGGAACCACCTACCGGACAGACCGGAATCACCTTTCGGGCATGCCGGAACCACCTGTCAGATGTGCCAGAAACACGTGCCGGAGACGCCGGAAGCACCTGCCAAGCACGTTGGAACCACCTGCTCAACTCGCCTGAACCACCTGCCGGACATGCCAAAATCACCTGCCGACTATGCCAGAACCACTTGGCGAACACTCCGGAATCACCAGCCGGGCATGCCGGAACCACCTCTCAGATATGCCAGAACCACGTGCCAATGACCCCGGAAGCACCTGCCGAGCACGCCGGAACCACCTGCTCGACTCGCCAGAACCACCTGCCGGACACGCAAAAATCACCTTCCGGCTACGCCACAACCAGTTGGGGAACACTTCGGAATCACCTGCCGGGCTTTCTGGAACCACCTGCCGGTCATGTGAAAATCACCTGCCAACTACGCCAGTACCACTTGGCGGACACTGTGGAAACACCTGTCGGGCCCGCCGGAACCACGTCTCAGACGTGCCAGAACCATGTGGATGAGATGCTGGAACCACACCCCGAACAGACGGAAAACACCTGCCAGACCGGTCTGAACAACCTGCCGTGCACGCCGGAGCCACCTGCTCGACTCGCCGGAACCACCTACCTGACATGCCCAAATCACCAGCCGGGTATGCCAGAAGCACTTGGCGGACACTCCGGAATCATCTGCCGGACATGCCGGAACCAGCTCTCAGACACACCAGAACCACGTGCCGGAGATGCCGGAAGCACCTGCCGAGCATGCCGGAGCCACCTGCTCGACTCGCCAGAAACACCTGCCGGATACGCCAAAATCACCTGCCGGGTATGCCAGAACCACCTGGCGGACACTATGGAATCACCTGCCGCGCATGCCGGAACCACCTCTCAGACGTGCCGGAAGCACGTGCCAGACACGCCGGAAACACCTACCGGACAGACCGGAACCACCTGCCAAGAACGCCGGAGCCACCTGTTCGACTCGCTGGAACCACCTGCCGGACAGGCCAATATCAACTGCTGGCTATGCCAGAACCACCTGGGGGACAGTCCGGGATCACCTGCCAGCCATGGCAGAACCACCTCTCAGACGTACCAGAACCACCTGCTGGAGAAGCTGGAAACACGTCCTGGAGAGTCTGGAACCACCTGCCGGCCAAGCCTGAACCACCTGCCAAGCACAACGGAACAACCTGCCAGACACGCCAAAATCACCTGCGTGTTATGCCAGAACCACTTGGAGGACTCTCTGGGATGACCTGCCGGGCATGCCGGAACCACCTCTCAGACGTGCCAGAACCATGTGGCGGACAGTCCGGAATCACCTGTTGGGCATGCGCAACCACCTCTGAGACGTACCAGAACCACATGCCGTGCAGCCTGGAACCACCTACCGGACAGATCGGAATCACCCTTCGGGCATGCCGGAACCACCTGTCAGATGTGCCACAAACACGTGCCGGAGACGCCAGAAGCACCTGCCAAGCATGTTGCAACCACCTGCCGGACAGACCGGAATCAACTTCTGGGCATGCCGGAACCACCAGTCAGATGTGCCAGAAACACGTGCCGGAGACGCCGGAAGCACCTGCCGAGCACGTCGCAACCACCTGCTCAACTCGCCTGAACCACCTGCCGGACACGCCAAAATCACCTGCCCGCTACACCAGCACCACTTCGGGGACAAGCCGGAATCACGTGAGGGGCATGCCGGCACAGCCTCTCAGACTGAACCTCGTGCCGGACACCACAGAACCACCTGCCGGACAGACCGGAACCACCTGCCGGACACGCCGGAACCACCGGCTCGACCTGCCGGAACGACCACTGGACGTGCAAAATCACCTGCCGGCTACGCCGGAAACACTTGGCGAACACTCCGGAATCACCTGCCGGGCATGCCGGAACCACCTCTCAGATATGCCAGAACCACGTGCCAATGACCCCGGAAGCACCTGCCGAGCACGCCGGAACCAACTGCTCGAATCGCCAGAACCACCTGCCGGACACGCAGAAATCACCTGCCGGCTACGCCACAACCAGTTGGGGAACACTTCGGAATCACCTGCCGGGCTTGCTGGAACCACCTGCCGGTCATGCCAAAATCACCTGCCAACTACGCCAGTACCACTTGGCGGACACTGTGGAAACACCTGTCGGGCCGGCCGGAACCACATCTCAGACGTGCCAGAACCATGTGCATGAGATGCTGGAACCACACCCCGAACAGACGGAAAACTCCTGCCAGACCCGTCTGAACTACCTGCCGAGCACGCCGGAGCCACCTGCTCGACTCACCGGAACCACCTACCTGACATGCCCAAATCACCAGCCGGGTATGCCAGAACCACTTGGCGGACACTCCGGAATCATCTGCCGGACACGCCGGAACCAGCTCTCAGACACACCAGAACCACGTGCCGGAGACGCCGGAAGCACCTGCCGAGCATGCCGGAGCCACCTGCTCGACTCCCCAGAAACATCTGCCGGACACGCCAAAATCACCTACCAGGTACGCCAGAACCACCTGGCGGACACTCCGAAATCAACTGTCGCGCATGCCGGAACCACCTCTGAAACGTGCCGGAAGCACGTGCCGGACAGGCCGGAATCACCTACCGGACAGACCGGAACCACCTGCCGAGCACGCCGGAGCCACCTGTTGGACTCGCTGGAACCACCTGCCGGACAGGCCAATATCAACTGCTGGCTATGCCAGAACCACCTGGGGGACGGTCCGGAATCACCTGCCAGCCATGAAGGAACAACCTCTCAGATGTACCAGAACCACCTGCCGGAGAAGCTGGAAACACGTCCTGGACAGTCTGGAACCACCTGCCGGCCAAGCCTGAACCACCTGCCAAGCACAACGGAACAACCTGCCAGACACGCCAAAATAACCTGCGTGTTATGCCAGAACCACTTGGAGGACTCTCTGGGATGACCTGCCGGGCATGCCGGAACCACCTCTCAGACGTGCCAGAACCATGTGGCGGACAGTCCGGAATCACCTGTTGGGCATGCGCAACCACCTCTGAGACGTACCAGAACCACATGCCGTGCAGGCTGGAACCACCTACCGGACAGACCGGAATCACCTTTCGGGCATGCCGGAACCACCTGTCAGATGTGCCAGAAACATGTGCCGGAGACGCCGGAAGCACCTGCCAAGCACGTTGGAACCACCTGCTCAACTCGCCTGAACCACCTGCCGGACATGCCAAAATCACCTGCCGACTATGCCAGAACCACTTGGCGAACACTCCGGAATCACCTGCCGGGCATGCCGGAACCACCTCTCAGATATGCCAGAACCACGTGCCAATGACCCCGGAAGCACCTGCCGAGCACGCCGGAACCACCTGCTCGACTCGCCAGAACCACCTGCCGGACACGCAAAAATCACCTGCCGGCTACGCCACAACCAGTTGGGGAACACTTCGGAATCACCTGCCGGGCTTTCTGGAACCACCTGCCGGTCATGTGAAAATCACCTGCCAACTACGCCAGTACCACTTGGCGGACACTGTGGAAACACCTGTCGGGCCCGCCGGAACCACGTCTCAGACGTGCCAGAACCATGTGGATGAGATGCTGGAACCACACCCCGAACAGACGGAAAACACCTGCCAGACCCGTCTGAACAACCTGCCGAGCACGCCGGAGCCACCTGCTCGACTCGCCGGAACCACCTACCTGACATGCCCAAATCACCAGCCGGGTATGCCAGAAGCACTTGGCGGACACTCTGGAATCATCTGCCGGACATGCCGGAACCAGCTCTCAGACACACCAGAACCACGTGCCGGAGATGCCGGAAGCACCTGCCGAGCATGCCGGAGCCACCTGCTCGACTCGCCAGAAACACCTGCCGGATACGCCAAAATCACCTGCCGGGTATGCCAGAACCACCTGGCGGACACTATGGAATCACCTGCCGCGCATGCCGGAACCACCTCTCAGACGTGCCGGAAGCACGTGCCAGACACGCCGGAAACACCTACCGGACAGACCGGAACCACCTGCCAAGAACGCCGGAGCCACCTGTTCGACTCGCTGGAACCACCTGCCGGACAGGCCAATATCAACTGCTGGCTATGCCAGAACCACCTGGGGGAAAGTCCGGGATCACCTGCCAGCCATGGCGGAACCACCTCTCAGACGTACCAGAACCACCTGCCGGAGAAGCTGGAAACACGTCCTGGAGAGTCTGGAACCACCTGCCGGCCAAGCCTGAACCACCTGCCAAGCACAACGGAACAACCTGCCAGACACGCCAAAATCACCTGCGTGTTATGCCAGAACCACTTGGAGGACTCTCTGGGATGACCTGCCGGGCATGCCGGAACCACCTCTCAGACGTGCCAGAACCATGTGGCGGACAGTCCGGAATCACCTGTTGGGCATGCGCAACCACCTCTGAGACGTACCAGAACCACATGCCGTGCAGCCTGGAACCACCTACCGGACAGATCGGAATCACCCTTCGGGCATGCCGGAACCACCTGTCAGATGTGCCACAGACACGTGCCGGAGACGCCAGAAGCACCTGCCAAGCACGTTGCAACCACCTGCCGGACAGACCGGAATCAACTTCTGGGCATGCCGGAACCACCAGTCAGATGTGCCAGAAACACGTGCCGGAGACGCCGGAAGCACCTGCCGAGCACGTCGCAACCACCTTCTCAACTCGCCTGAACCACCTGCCGGACACGCCAAAATCACCTGCCCGCTACACCAGCACCACTTCGGGGACAAGCCGGAATCACGTGAGGGGCATGCCGGCACAGCCTCTCAGACTGAACCTCGTGCCGGACACCACAGAACCACCTGCCGGACAGAACGGAACCACCTGCCGGACACGCCGGAACCACCGGCTCGACCCGCCGGAACGACCACTGGACGTGCAAAATCACCTGCCGGCTACGCCGGAAACACTTGGCGAACACTCCGGAATCACCTGCCGGGCATGCCGGAACCACCTCTCAGATATGCCAGAACCACGTGCCAATGACCCCGAAAGCACCTGCCGAGCACGCCGGAACCAACTGCTCGAATCGCCAGAACCACCTGCCGGACACGCAGAAATCACCTGCCGGCTACGCCACAACCAGTTGGGGAACACTTCGGAATCACCTGCCGGGCTTGCTGGAACCACCTGCCGGTCATGCCAAAATCACCTGCCAACTACGCCAGTACCACTTGGCGGACACTGTGGAAACACCTGTCGGGCCGGCCGGAACCACATCTCAGACGTGCCAGAACCATGTGCATGAGATGCTGGAACCACACCCCGAACAGACGGAAAACACCTGCCAGACCCGTCTGAACAACCTGCCGAGCACGCCGGAGCCACCTGCTCGACTCACCGGAACTACCTACCTGACATGCCCAAATCACCAGCCGGGTATGCCAGAACCACTTGGCGGACACTCCGGAATCATCTGCCGGACACGCCGGAACCAGCTCTCAGACACACCAGAACCACGTGCCGGAGACGCCGGAAGCACCTGCCGAGCATGCCGGAGCCACCTGCTCGACTCCCCAGAAACATCTGCCGGACACGCCAAAATCACCTACCAGGTACGCCAGAACCACCTGGCGGACACTCCGAAATCAACTGTCGCGCATGCCAGAACCACCTCTGAAACGTGCCGGAAGCACGTGCCGGACAGGCCGGAATCACCTACCGGACAGACCGGAACCACCTGCCGAGCACGCCGGAGCCACCTGTTGGACTCGCTGGAACCACCTGCCGGACAGGCCAATATCAACTGCTGGCTATGCCAGAACCACCTGGGGGACGGTCCGGAATCACCTGCCAGCCATGGCGGAACCACCTCTCAGATGTACCAGAACCACCTGCCGGAGAAGCTGGAAACACGTCCTGGACAGTCTGGAACCACCTGCCGGCCAAGCCTGAACCACCTGCCAAGCACAACGGAACAACCTGCCAGACACGCCAAAATAACCTGCGTGTTATGCCAGAACCACTTGGAGGACTCTCTGGGATGACCTGCCGGGCATGCCGGAACCACCTCTCAGACGTGCCAGAACCATGTGGCGGACAGTCCGGAATCACCTGTTGGGCATGCGCAACCACCTCTGAGACGTACCAGAACCACATGCCGTGCAGGCTGGAACCACCTACCGGACAGACCGGAATCACCTTTCGGGCATGCCGGAACCACCTGTCAGATGTGCCAGAAACACGTGCCGGAGACGCCGGAAGCACCTGCCAAGCACGTTGGAACCACCTGCTCAACTCGCCTGAACCACCTGCCGGACATGCCAAAATCACCTGCCGACTATGCCAGAACCACTTGGCGAACACTCCGGAATCACCTGCCGGGCATGCCGGAACCACCTCTCAGATATGCCAGAACCACGTGCCAATGACCCCGGAAGCACCTGCCGAGCACGCCGGAACCACCTGCTCGACTCGCCAGAACCACCTGCCGGACACGCAAAAATCACCTGCCGGCTACGCCACAACCAGTTGGGGAACACTTCGGAATCACCTGCCGGGCTTGCTGGAACCACCTGCCGGTCATGCCAAAATCACCTGCCAACTACGCCAGTACCACTTGGCGGACACTGTGGAAACACCTGTCGGGCCGGCCGGAACCACATCTCAGACGTGCCAGAACCATGTGCATGAGATGCTGGAACCACACCCCGAACAGACGGAAAACACCTGCCAGACCCGTCTGAACAACCTGCCGAGCACGCCGGAGCCACCTGCTCGACTCACCGGAACTGCCTACCTGACATGCCCAAATCACCAGCCGGGTATGCCAGAACCACTTGGCGGACACTCCGGAATCATCTGCCGGACACGCCGGAACCAGCTCTCAGACACACCAGAACCACGTGCCGGAGACGCCGGAAGCACCTGCCGAGCATGCCGGAGCCACCTGCTCGACTCCCCAGAAACATCTGCCGGACACGCCAAAATCACCTACCAGGTACGCCAGAACCACCTGGCGGACACTCCGAAATCAACTGTCGCGCATGCCAGAACCACCTCTGAAACGTGCCGGAAGCACGTGCCGGACAGGCCGGAATCACCTACCGGACAGACCGGAACCACCTGCCGAGCACGCCGGAGCCACCTGTTGGACTCGCTGGAACCACCTGCCGGACAGGCCAATATCAACTGCTGGCTATGCCAGAACCACCTGGGGGACGGTCCGGAATCACCTGCCAGCCATGGCGGAACCACCTCTCAGATGTACCAGAACCACCTGCCGGAGAAGCTGGAAACACGTCCTGGACAGTCTGGAACCACCTGCCGGCCAAGCCTGAACCACCTGCCAAGCACAACGGAACAACCTGCCAGACACGCCAAAATAACCTGCGTGTTATGCCAGAACCACTTGGAGGACTCTCTGGGATGACCTGCCGGGCATGCCGGAACCACCTCTCAGACGTGCCAGAACCATGTGGCGGACAGTCCGGAATCACCTGTTGGGCATGCGCAACCACCTCTGAGACGTACCAGAACCACATGCCGTGCAGGCTGGAACCACCTACCGGACAGACCGGAATCACCTTTCGGGCATGCCGGAACCACCTGTCAGATGTGCCAGAAACACGTGCCGGAGACGCCGGAAGCACCTGCCAAGCACGTTGGAACCACCTGCTCAACTCGCCTGAACCACCTGCCGGACATGCCAAAATCACCTGCCGACTATGCCAGAACCACTTGGCGAACACTCCGGAATCACCTGCCGGGCATGCCGGAACCACCTCTCAGATATGCCAGAACCACGTGCCAATGACCCCGGAAGCACCTGCCGAGCACGCCGGAACCACCTGCTCGACTCGCCAGAACCACCTGCCGGACACGCAAAAATCACCTGCCGGCTACGCCACAACCAGTTGGGGAACACTTCGGAATCACCTGCCGGGCTTGCTGGAACCACCTGCCGGTCATGTGAAAATCACCTGCCAACTACGCCAGTACCACTTGGCGGACACTGTGGAAACACCTGTCGGGCCCGCCGGAACCACGTCTCAGACGTGCCAGAACCATGTGGATGAGATGCTGGAACCACACCCCGAACAGACGGAAAACACCTGCCAGACCCGTCTGAACAACCTGCGGAGCACGCCGGAGCCACCTATGGACTCGCCGGAACCACCTACCTGACATGCCAAAATCACCAGCCGGGTATGCCAGAACCACTCGGCGGACACTCCGGAATCATCTGCCGGACATGACTGAACCAGCTCTCAGACACCAGAACCACGTGCTGGAGACGCCGGAAGCACCTGCCGAGCATGCCGGAGCCACCTGCTCGACTCGCCAGAAACACCTGCCGGACACGCCAACATCACCTGCCGGGTACGCCAGAACCACCTGGCGGACACTCCGAAATCACCTGTCGTGCATGCCGGAACCACCTCTCAGACGTGCCGGAAGCACGTGCCGGACACGCCGGAATCACCTACCGGACAGACCGGAACCACCTGCCGGCCAAGCCTGAACCACCTGCCAAGCACAACGGAACAACCTGCCAGACACGCCAAAATCACCTGCGTGTTATGCCAGAACCACTTGGAGGACTCTCTGGGATGACCTGCCGGGCATGCCGGAACCACCTCTCAGACGTGCCAGAACCATGTGGCGGACAGTCCGGAATCACCTGCCGGGCATACGCAACCACCTCTGAGACGTACCAGAACCAAATGCCGTGCAGGCTGGAACCACCTACCGGACAGACCGGAATCACCTTTCGGGCATGCCGGAACCACCTGTCAGATGTGCCAGAAACACGTGCTGGAGACGCCGGAAGCACCTGCCAAGCACGTTGGAACCACCTGCTCAACTCGCCTGAACCACCTGCCGGACATGCCAAAATCACCTGCCGACTATGCCAGAACCACTTGGCGAACACTCCGGAATCACTTGCCGGGCATGCATGAACCACCTCTCAGACATGCCAGAACCCCGTGCCAATGACCCCGGAAGCACCAGCCGATCACGCCGGATCCACCTGCTCGACTCGCCAGAACCACCTGCCGATCACGCAAAATCACCTGCCGGCTACGCCACAACCAGTTGGTGAACACTTTGGTATCACCTGCCAGGCTTGCTGGAACCACCTGCCAGTCATGCCAAAATCACCTGCCAACTACGCCAGAACCGCTTGGCGGACACTGCGGAAACACCTGTCGGGCCGGCTGGAACCACATCTCGGACGTGCCAGAAACGTGTTCATGAGATGCTGGAACCACACCCCGAACAGACGGATACCACCTGCCAGAACCGCCTGAACCACCTGCTGAGAACGCCGGAACCACCTGCTCGACTCACCGGTACCACCTCAATTACACGCCAAAATCACCTGCTGGGTATGCCAGAACCACTTGGCGGACACTCCGGAATCATCTGCCGGACATGCCGGAACCAGCTCTCAGACACACCAGAACCAAGTGCCGGAGACGCCGGAAGCACCTGCCGAGCATACCGGAGCCACCTGCTCGACTCGCCAGAAACACCTGCCGGACACGCCAAAATCACCTGCCGGGTATGCCAGAACCACCTGGCGGACACTACGGAATCACCTGCCGCGCATGCCGGAACCACCTCTCAGACGTGCCGGAAGCACGTGCCGGACACGCCGGAAACACCTACCGGACAGACCGGAACCACCTGCCGAGCACGCTGGAGCCACCTGTTCGACTCGCTGGAACCACCTGCCGGACAGGCCAATATCAACTGCTGGCTATGCCAGAACCACCTGGGGGAGAGTCCGGGATCACCTGCCAGCCATGGCGGAACCACCTCTCAGACGTACCAGAACCACCTGCCGCAGAAGCTGGAAACACGTCCTGGACAGACTGGAACCACGTGACGGCCATGCCTGAACCACCAGCCGAGCACGGCGGAACCACCTGCCGGACACGCCAAAATCACCTGCGGGCTACGCAAGAACCACTTGGACGACTCTCCGAAATGACCTGCCGGGCATGCCGGAACCACCTCTCAGACGTGCCAGAAGCACGTGGCGGAGAGTCCGGAATCACCTGTTGGGCATACGCAACCACCTCTGACACATACCAGAACCACGTGCCGTGCACGCCGGAACCACCTACCGGACAGACCGGAATCAACTTCTGGGCATGCCGGAACCACCAGTCAGATGTGCCAGAAACACGTGCCGGAGACGCCGGAAGCACCTGCCGAGCACGTCGCAACCACCTGCTCAACTCGCCTGAACCACCTGCCGGACACGCCAAAATCACCTGCCCGCTACACCAGCACCACTTCTGGGACAAGCCGGAATCACGTGAGGGGCATGCCGGCACAGCCTCTCAGACTGAACCTCGTGCCGGACACCACAGAACCACCTGCCGGACAGACCGGAACCACCTGCCGGACACGCCGGAACCACCGGCTCGACCCGCCGGAACGACCGCTGGACATGCTAAATCACCTGCCGGCTACGCCGGAAACACTTGGCGAACACTCCGGAATCATCTGCCGGGCATGCCGGAACCACCTCTCAGATATGCCAGACCACGTGCCAATGACCCCGGAAGCACCTGCCGAGCACGCCGGAACCACCTGCTCTACTCGCCAGAACCACCTGCCGGACACGCAAAAATCACCTGCCGGCTACGCCACAACCAGTTGGGGAACACTTCGGAATCACCTGCCGGGCTTGCTGGAACCACCTGCCGGTCATGCCAAAATCACCTGCCAACTACACCAGTACCACTTGGCGGACAGTGTGGAACACCTGTCGGGTCGGCCGGAACCACATCTCAGACGTGCCAGAACCATGTGCATGAGATGCTGGAACCACACCCCGAACAGACGGAAAACACCTGTCAGACCCGTCTGAACAACCTGCGGAGCACGCCGGAGCCACCTATGGACTCGCCGGAACCACCTACCTGACATGCCAAAATCACCAGCCGGGTATGCCAGAACCACTCGGCGGACACTCCGGAATCATCTGCCGGACATGCCTGAACCAGCTCTCAGACACCAGAACCACGTGCTGGAGACGCCGGAAGCACCTGCCGAGCATGCCGGAGCCACCTGCTCGACTCGCCAGAAACACCTGCCGGACACGCCAACATCACCTGCCGGGTACGCCAGAACCACCTGGCGGACACTCCGAAATCACCTGTCGTGCATGCCGGAACCACCTCTCAGACGTGCCGGAAGCACGTGCCGGACACGCAGGAATCACCTACCGGACAGACCGGAACCACCTGCCGGCCAAGCCTGAACCACCTGCCAAGCACAACGGAACAACCTGCCAGACACGCCAAAATCACCTGCGTGTTATGCCAGAACCACTTGGAGGACTCTCTGGGATGACCTGCCGGGCATGCCGGAACCACCTCTCAGACGTGCCAGAACCATGTGGCGGACAGTCCGGAATCACCTGCCGGGCATACGCAACCACCTCTGAGACGTACCAGAACCACATGCCGTGCAGGCTGGAACCACCTACCGGACAGACCGGAATCACCTTTCGGGCATGCCGGAACCACCTGTCAGATGTGCCAGAAACACGTGCCGGAGACGCCGGAAGCACCTGCCAAGCACGTTGGAACCACCTGCTCAACTCGCCTGAACCACCTGCCGGACATGCCAAAATCACCTGCCGACTATGCCAGAACCACTTGGCGAACACTCCGGAATCACTTGCCGGGCATGCATGAACCACCTCTCAGACATGCCAGAACCCCGTGCCAATGACCCCGGAAGCACCAGCCGATCACGCCGGATCCACCTGCTCGACTCGCCAGAACCACCTGCCGATCACGCAAAATCACCTGCCGGCTACGCCACAACCAGTTGGTGAACACTTTGGTATCACCTGCCAGGCTTGCTGGAGCCACCTGCCAGTCATGCCAAAATCACCTGCCAACTACGCCAGAACCGCTTGGCGGACACTGCGGAAACACCTGTCGGGCCGGCTGGAACCACATCTCGGACGTGCCAGAAACGTGTTCATGAGATGCTGGAACCACACCCCGAACAGACGGATACCACCTGCCAGAACCGCCTGAACCACCTGCTGAGAACGCCGGAACCACCTGCTCGACTCACCGGTACCACCTCAATGACACGCCAAAATCACCTGCTGGGTATGCCAGAACCACTTGGCGGACACTCCGGAATCATCTGCCGGACATGCCGGAACCAGCTCTCAGACACACCAGAACCAAGTGCCGGAGACGCCGGAAGCACCTGCCGAGCATACCGGAGCCACCTGCTCGACTCGCCAGAAACACCTGCCGGACACGCCAAAATCACCTGCCGGGTATGCCAGAACCACCTGGCGGACACTACGGAATCACCTGCCGCGCATGCCGGAACCACCTCTCAGACGTGCCGGAAGCACGTGCCGGACACGCCGGAAACACCTACCGGACAGACCGGAACCACCTGCCGAGCACGCTGGAGCCACCTGTTCGACTCGCTGGAACCACCTGCCGGACAGGCCAATATCAACTGCTGGCTATGCCAGAACCACCTGGGGGAGAGTCCGGGATCACCTGCCAGCCATGGCGGAACCACCTCTCAGACGTACCAGAACCACCTGCCGCAGAAGCTGGAAACACGTCCTGGACAGACTGGAACCACGTGACGGCCATGCCTGAACCACCAGCCGAGCACGGCGGAACCACCTGCCGGACACGCCAAAATCACCTGCGGGCTACGCAAGAACCACTTGGACGACTCTCCGAAATGACCTGCCGGGCATGCCGGAACCACCTCTCAGACGTGCCAGAAGCACGTGGCGGAGAGTCCGGAATCACCTGTTGGGCATACGCAACCACCTCTGACACATACCAGAACCACGTGCCGTGCACGCCGGAACCACCTACCGGACAGACCGGAATCAACTTCTGGGCATGCCGGAACCACCAGTCAGATGTGCCAGAAACACGTGCCGGAGACGCCGGAAGCACCTGCCGAGCACGTCGCAACCACCTGCTCAACTCGCCTGAACCACCTGCCGGACACGCCAAAATCACCTGCCCGCTACACCAGCACCACTTCTGGGACAAGCCGGAATCACGTGAGGGGCATGCCGGCACAGCCTCTCAGACTGAACCTCGTGCCGGACACCACAGAACCACCTGCCGGACAGACCGGAACCACCTGCCGGACACGCCGGAACCACCGGCTCGACCCGCCGGATCGACCGCTGGACATGCTAAATCACCTGCCGGCTACGCCGGAAACACTTGGCGAACACTCCGGAATCATCTGCCGGGCATGCCGGAACCACCTCTCAGATATGCCAGACCACGTGCCAATGACCCCGGAAGCACCTGCCGAGCACGCCGGAACCACCTGCTCTACTCGCCAGAACCACCTGCCGGACACGCAAAAATCACCTGCCGGCTACGCCACAACCAGTTGGGGAACACTTCGGAATCACCTGCCGGGCTTGCTGGAACCACCTGCCGGTCATGCCAAAATCACCTGCCAACTACACCTGTACCACTTGGCGGACACTGTGGAAACAGCTGTCGGGTCGGCCGGAACCACATCTCAGACGTGCCAGAACCATGTGCATGAGATGCTGGAACCACACCCCGAACAGACGGAAAACACCTGCCAGACCAGTCTGAACAACCTGCGGAGCACGCCGGAGCCACCTATCGACTCGCCGGAACCGCCTACCTGACATGCCAAAATCACCAGCCGGGTATGCCAGAACCACTCGGCGGACACTCCGGAATCATCTGCCGGACATGCCGGAACCAGCTCTCAGACACCAGAACCACGTGCCGGAGACGCTGGAAGCACCTGCCGAGCATGCCGGAGCCACCTGCTCGACTCGCCAGAAACACCTGCCGGACACGCCAACATCACCTGCCGGGTACGCCAGAACCATCTGGCGGACACTCCGAAATCACCTGTCGCGCATGCCGGAACCACCTCTCAGACGTGCCGGAAGCACGTGCCGGACACGCCGGAATCACCTACCGGACAGACCGGAACCACCTGCCGAGCACGCCGGAGCCACCTGTTCGACTCGCTGGAACCACCTGCCGGACAGGCCAATATCAACTGCTGGCTATGCCAGAACCACCTGGGGGACGGTCCGGGATCACCTGCCAGCCATGGCGGAACCACCTCTCAGATGTACCAGAACCACCTGCCGGAGAAGCTGGAAACACGTCCTGGACAGACTGGAACCACGTGACGGCCATGCCTGAACCACCTGCCGAGCACGGCGGAACCACCTGCCGGACACGCCAAAATCACCTGCGGGCTACGCCAGAACCACTTGGACGACTCTCCGAAATGACCTGCCGGGCATGTTGGAACCACCTCTCAGACGTGCCAGAAGCACGTGGCGGACAGTCCGGAATCACCTGTTGGGCATACGCAACCACCTCTGACACGTACCAGAACCACGTGCCGTGCACGCCGGAACCACCTACCGGACAGACCGGAATCAACTTTTGGGCATGCCGGAACCACCAGTCAGATGTGCCAGAAACACGTGCCGGAGACGCCGGAAGCACCTGCCGAGCACGTCGCAACCACCTGCTCAACTCGCCTGAACCACCTGCCGGACACGCCAAAATCACCTGCCCGCTACACCAGCACCACTTCGGGGACAAGCCGGAATCACGTGAGGGGCATGCCGGCACAGCCTCTCAGACTGAACCTCGTGCCGGACACCACAGAACCACCTGCCGGACACCACAGAACCACCTGCCGGACAGACCGGAACCACCGGCTCGACCCGCCGGAACGACCGCTGGACATGCAAAGTCACCTGCCTGCTACGCCGCAAACACTTGGCGAACACTCCGGAATCACCTGCCGGGCATGCCGGAACCACCTCTCAGATATGCCAGAAACACGTGCCGGAGACGCCGGAAGCACCTGCCAAGCACGTTGGAACCACCTGCTCAACTCGCCTGAACCACCTGCCGGACATGCCAAAATCACCTTCTGACTATGCCAGAACCACTTGGCGAACACTCCGGAATCACTTGCCGGGCATGCAGGAACCACCTCTCAGACATGCCAGAACCCCAAGCCAATGACCCCGGAAACACCAGCCGAGCACGCCGGAACCACCTGCTCGACTCGCCAGAACCACCTGCCGATCACGCAAAAATCACCTGCCGGCTACGCCACAACCAGTTGGTGAACACTTTGGAATCACCTGCCAGGCTTGCTGGAACCACCTGCCAGTCATGCCAAAATCACCTGCCAACTACGCCAGAACCGCTTGGCGGACACTGCGGAAACACCTGTCGGGCCGGCTGGAACCACATCTCGGACGTGCCAGAAACGTGTTCATGAGATGCTGGAACCACACCCCGAACAGACGGATACCACCTGCCAGAACCGCCTGAACCACCTGCTGAGCACGCCGGAACCACCTGCTCGACTCACCGGTACCACCTCCCTGACACGCCAAAATCACCTGCTGGGTATGCCAGAACCACTTGGCGGACACTCCGGAATCATCTGCCGGACATGCCGGAACCAGCTCTCAGACACACCAGAACCACGTGCCGGAGACGCCGGAAGCACCTGCCGAGCATGCCGGAGCCACCTGCTCGACTCGCCAGAAACACCTGCCAGAAACACCAAAATCACCTGCCGGGTATGCCAGAACCACATGGCGGACACTACGGAATCACCTGCCGCGCATGCCGGAACCACCTCTCAGACGTGCCGGAAGCACGTGCCAGACACGCCGGAAACACCTACCAGACAGTCCGGAACCACCTGCCAAGAACGCCGGAGCCACCTGTTCGACTCGCTGGAACCACCTGCCGGACAGGCCAATATCAACTGCTGGCTATGCCAGAACCACCTGGGGGCCAGTCCGGGATCACCTGCCAGCCATGGCGGAACCACCTCTCAGACGTACCAGGACCACCTGCCGGAGAAGCTGGAAACACGTCCTGGACAGACTGGAACCACGTGACGGCCATGCCTGAAACACCTGCCGGACACGCCAAAATCACCTGCGGGCTACGCCAGAACCACTTGGACGACTCTCCGAAATGACCTGCCGGGCATGTTGGAACCACCTCTCAGACGTGCCAGAAGCACGTGGCGGACAGTCCGGAATCACCTGTTGGGCATACGCAACCACCTCTGACACGTACCAGAACCACGTGCCGTGCACGCCGGAACCACCTACCGGACAGACCGGAATCAACTTTTGGGCATGCCGGAACCACCAGTCAGATGTGCCAGAAACACGTGCCGGAGACGCCGGAAGCACCTGCCGAGCACGTCCCAACCACCTGCTCAACTCGCCTTTACCACCTGCCGGACAGGCCAAAATCACCTGCCCGCTACACCAGCACCACTTCGGGGACAAGCCGGAATCACGTGAGGGGCATGCCGGCACAGCCTCTCAGACTGAACCTCGTGCCGGACACCACAGAACCACCTGCCGGACAGACCGGAACCACCTGCCGCACACGCCGGAACCACTGGCTCGACCCGCCGGAACGACCGCTGGACATGCAAAATCCCCTGCCTGCCACGCCGGAAACACTTGGCGAACACTCCGGAATCACCTGCCGGGCATGCCGGAACCACCTGCTCGACTCACCAGAACCACCTGCCGGACACGCAAAAATCACCTGCCGGCTACGCCACAACCAGTTGGGGAACACTTCGGAGTCACCTGCCGGGCTTGCTGGAACCACCTGCCGGTCATGCCAAAATCACCTGCCAACTACGACAGTACCACTTGGCGGACAGTGTGGAAACACCTGTCGGGCCGGCCGGAACCACATCTCAGATGTGCCAGAACCATGTGCATGAGATGCTGGAACCACACCCCGAACAGACGCAAGACACCGGCCAGACCCGTCTGAACAACCTGCCGATAACACCGGAGCCACCTACCTGACATGCCCAAATCACCAGCCGGGTATGCCAGAACCACTTGGCGGACACTCCGGAATCATCTGCCGGACTTGCCGGAACCAGCTCTCAGACACACAAGAACCACGTGCCGGAGACGCCAGAAGCACCTGCCGAGCATGCCGGAGCCACCTGCTCGACTCGCCAGATACACCTGCCTGACACGCCAAAATCACCTGCCGGGTACGCCAGAACCACCTGGCGGACACTCCGAAATCCCCAGTCGCGCATGCCGGAACCACCTCTCAGACGTGCCGGAAGCACGTGCCGGACACGCCGGAATCACCTACCGGACAGACCGGAACCACCTGCCGAGCACGCCGGAGCCACCTGTTCGACTCGCTGGAACCACCTGCCGGACAGGCCAATATCAACTGCTGGCTATGCCAGAACCACCTGGGGGACGGTCCGGGATCACCTGCCAGCCATGGCGGAACCACCTCTCAGACGTACCAGAACCACCTGCCGCAGAAGCTGGAAACACGTCCTGGACAGACTGGAACCACGTGACGGCCATGCCTGAACCACCTGCCGAGCACGGCGGAACCACCTGCCGGACACGCCAAAATCACCTGCGGGCTACGCCAGAACCACTTGGACGACTCTCCGAAATGACCTGCCGGGCATGTTGGAACCACCTCTCAGACGTGCCAGAAGCACGTGGCGGACAGTCCGGAATCACCTGTTGGGCATACGCAACCACCTCTGACACGTACCAGAACCACGTGCCGTGCACGCCGGAACCACCTACCGGACAGACCGGAATCAACTTCTGGGCATGCCGGAACCACCAGTCAGATGTGCCAGAAACACGTGCCGGAGACGCCGGAAGCACCTGCCGAGCACGTCGCAACCACCTGCTCAACTCGCCTGAACCACCTGCCGGACACGCCAAAATCACCTGCCCGCTACACCAGCACCACTTCGGGGACAAGCCGGAATCACGTGAGGGGCATGCCGGCACAGCCTCTCAGACTGAACCTCGTGCCGGACACCACAGAACCACCTGCCGGACAGACCGGAACCACCTGCCGGACACGACGGAACCACCGGCTCGACCCGCCGGAACGACCGCTGGACATGCAAAATCACCTGCCGGCTACGCCGCAAACACTTGGCGAACACTCCGGAATCACCTGCCGGGCATGCCGGAACCACCTCTCAGATTTGCCAGAACCACGTGCCAATGACCCCGGAAGCACCTGCAGAGCACACCGGAACCACCTGCTCGACTCGCCAGAACCACCTGCCGGACACGCAAAAATCACCTGCCGGCTACGCAACAACCAGTTGGGGAACACTTCGGAATCACCTGCCGGGCTTGCTGGAACCACCTGCCGGTCATGCCAAAATCACCTGCCAACTACGCCAGTAGCACTTGGCGGACAGTGTGGAAACACCTGTCGGGCCGGCCGGAACCACATCTCAGACGTGCCAGAACCATGTGCATGAGATGCTGGAACCACACCCCGAACAGACGGAAAACACCTGCCAGACCGGTCTGAACAACCTGCGGAGCACGCCGGAGCCACCTATGGACTCGCCGGAACCACCTACCTGACATGCCCAAATCACCAGCCGGGTATGCCAGAACCACTTGGCGGACACTCCGGAATCATCTGCCGGACATGCCGGAACCAGCTCTCAGACACCAGAACCACGTGCCGGAGACGCCGGAAGCACCTGCCGAGCATGCCGGAGCCACCTGCTCGACTCGCCAGAAACACCTGCCGTACACGCCAAAATCACCTGCCGGGTACGCCAGAACCACCTGGCGGACACTCGGAAATCACCTGTCGGGCATGCCGGAACCACCTCTCAGACGTGCCGGAAGCACGTGCCGGACACGCCGGAATCACCTACCGGACAGACCGGAACCACCTGCCGTCCAAGCCTGAACCACCTGCCAAGCACAACGGAACAACCTGCCAGACACGCCAAAATCACCTGCGTGTTATGCCAGAACCACTTGGAGGACTCTCTGGGATGACCTGCCGGGCATGCCGGAACCACCTCTCAGACGTGCCAGAACCATGTGGCGGACAGTCCGGAATCACCTGTTGGGCATGCACAACCACCTCTGAGACGTACCAGAACCACTTGCCGTGCAGGCTGGAACCACCTACCGGACAGACCGGAATCACCTTTCGGGCATGCCGGAACCACCTGTCAGATGTGCCAGAAACACGTGCCGGAGACGCCGGAAGCACCTGCCAAGCACGCCGGAACCACCTGCTCGACTCAGCGGTACCACCTCCCTGACACGCCAAAATCACCTGCTGGGTATGCCAGAACCACTTGGCGGACACTCCGGAACCATCTGCCGGACATGCCGGAACCAGCTCTCAGACACACCAGAACCACGTGCCGGAGACGCCGGAAGCACCTGCCGAGCATGCCGGAGCCACCTGCTCGACTCGCCAGAAACACCTGCCAGAAACACCAAAATCACCTGCCGGGTATGCCAGAACCACATGGCGGACACTACGGAATCACCTGCCGCGCATGCCGGAACCACCTCTCAGACGTGCCGGAA
This sequence comes from Equus przewalskii, assembly GCF_037783145.1. NCBI lineage: Eukaryota > Metazoa > Chordata > Mammalia > Perissodactyla > Equidae > Equus > Equus przewalskii. The sequence continues at coordinate 83,075 of NW_027227909.1, read as the reverse complement.
GCACGTGCCAGACACGCCGGAAACACCTACCAGACAGTCCGGAACCACCTGCCAAGAACGCCGGAGCCACCTGTTCGACTCGCTGGAACCACCTGCCGGACAGGCCAATATCAACTGCTGGCTATGCCAGAACCACCTGGGGGCCAGTCCGGGATCACCTGCCAGCCATGGCGGAACCACCTCTCAGACGTACCAGGACCACCTGCCTGAGAAGCTGGAAACACGTCCTGGACAGACTGGAACCACGTGACGGCCATGCCTGAAACACCTGCCGGACACGCCAAAATCACCTGCGGGCTACGCCAGAACCACTTGGACGACTCTCCGAAATGACCTGCCGGGCATGTTGGAACCACCTCTCAGACGTGCCAGAAGCACGTGGCGGACAGTCCGGAATCACCTGTTGGGCATACGCAACCACCTCTGACACGTACCAGAACCACGTGCCGTGCACGCCGGAACCACCTACCGGACAGACCGGAATCAACTCTTGGGCATGCCGGAACCACCAGTCAGATGTGCCAGAAAGACGTGCCGGAGACGCCGGAAGCACCTGCCGAGCACGTCGCAACCACCTGCTCAACTCGCCTGAACCACCTGCCGGACACGCCAAAATCACCTGCCCGCTACACCAGCAACACTTCGGGGACAAGCCGGAATCACGTGAGGGGCATGCCGGCACAGCCTCTCAGACTGAACCTCGTGCCGGACACCACAGAACCATCCAGCCGGACAGACCGGAACCACCTGCCGGACACGCCGGAACCACCGGCTCGACCCGCCGGAACGACCGCTGGACATGCAAAATCACCTGCCGGCTACGCCGGAAACACTTGGCGAACACTCCGGAATCACCTGCCGGGCATGCCGGAACCACCTCTCAGATATGCCAGAACCACTTGCCAATGACCCCGGAAGCACCTGCCGAGCACGCCGGAACCACCTGCTCGACTCGCCAGAACCACCTGCCGGACACGCAGAAATCACCTGCCGGCTACGCCACAACCAGTTGGGGAACACTTCGGAATCACCTGCCGGGCTTCCTGGAACCACCTGCCGGTCATGCCAAAATCACCTGCCAACTACGCCAGTACCACTTGGCGGACACTGTGGAAACACCTGTCGGGCCGGCCGGAACCACATCTCAGACGTGCCAGAACCATGTGCATGAGAGGCTGGAACCACACCCCGAACAGACGGAAAACACCTGCCAGACCCGTCTGAACAACCTGCCGAGCACGCCGGAGCCACCTGCTCGACTCGCCGGAATCACCTACCTGACATGCCCAAATCACCAGCCGGGTATGCCAGAACCACTTGGCGGACACTCCGGAATCATCTGCCGGACATGCCGGAACCAGCTCTCAGACACACCAGAACCACGTGCCGGAGACGCCGGAAGCACCTGCCGAGCATGCCGGAGCCACCTGCTCGACTCGCCAGAAACACCTGCCGGACACGCCAAAATCACCTTCCGGGTACGCCAGAACCACCTGGCGGACACTACGGAATCACCTGTCGCACATGCCGGAACCACCTCTCAGACGTGCCGGAAGCACGTGCCGGACACGCCGGAATCACCTACCGGACAGACCGGAACCACCTGCCGAGCACGCCGGAGCCACCTGTTCGACTCGCTGGAACCACCTGCCGGACAGGCCAATATCAACTGCTGGCTATGCCAGAACCACCTGGGGGACAGTCCGGGATCACCTGCCAGCCATGGCGGAACCACCTCTCAGACGTACCAGAACCACCTGCCGGAGAAGCTGGAAACACGTCCTGGACACACTGGAACCACGTGACGGCCATGCCTGAACCACCTGCCGAGCACGGCGGAACCACCTGCCGGACACGCCAAAATCACCTGCGGGCTACGCCAGAACCACTTGGACGACTCTCCGAAATGACCTGCCGGGCATGTTGGAACCACCTCTCAGACGTGCCATAAGCACATGGCGTACAGTCTGGAATCACCTGTGGGGCATACGCAACCACCTCTGACACGTACCAGAACCACGTGCTGTGCACGCCGGAACCAGCTACCGGACAGACCGGAATCAACTTTTGGGCATGCCGGAACCACCAGTCAGATGTGCCAGAAACACGTGCCGGAGACGCCGGAAGCACCTGCCGAGCACGTCGCAACCACCTGCTCACCTCGCCTGAACCACCTGCCGGACACGCCAAAATCACCTGCCCGCTACACCAGCACCACTTCGGGGACAAGCCGGAATCACGTGAGGGGCATGCCGGCACAGCCTCTCAGACTGAACCTCGTGCCGGACACCACAGAACCACCTGCCGGACAGACCGGAACCACCTGCCGGACACGCCGGAACCACCGGCTCGACCCGCCGGAACGACCGCTGGACATGCAAAATCACCTGCCGGCTACGCCGGAAACACTTGGCGAACACTCCGGAATCACCTGCCGGGCATGCCGGAACCACCTCTCAGATATGCCAGAACCACGTGCCAATGATCCCGGAAGCACCTGCCGAGCACGCCGGAACCACCTGCTCGACTCGCCAGAACCACCTGCCGGACACGCAAAAATCACCTGCCGGCTACGCCACAACCAGTTGGGGAACACTTCGGAATCACCTGCCGGGCTTGCTGGAACCACCTGCCGGTCATGCCAAAATCACCTGCCAACTACGCCAGTACCACTTGGCGGACACTGTGGAAACACCTGTCGGGCCGGCCGGAACCACATCTCAGACGTGCCAGATCCATGTGCATGAGATGCTGGAACCACACCCCGAACAGACGGAAAACACCTGCCAGACCCGTCTGAACAACCTGCCGAGCACGCCCGAGCCACCTGTTCGACTCGCCGGAACCACCTACCTGACATGCCCAAATGACCAGCCGGATATGCCAGAACCACTTGGTGGACACTCCGGAATTATCTGCCGGACATGCCGGAACCAGCTCTCAGACACACCAGAACCAAGTGCCGGAGACGCCGGAAGCACCTGCCGAGCATGCCGGAGCCACCTGCTCGACTCGCCAGAAACACCTGTCGGACACGCCAAAATCACCTGCCGGGTACGCCAGAACCACCTGGCGGACACTCCGAAATCACCTGTCGCGCATGCCGGAACAACCTCTCAGACGTGCCGGAAGCACGTGCCGGACACGCCGGAATCACCTACCGGACAGACCGGAACCACCTGCCGAGCACGCCGGAGCCACCTGTTCGACTCGCTGGAACCACCTGCCGGACAGGCCAATATCAACTGCTGGCTATGCCAGAACCACCTGGGGGACGGTCCGGAATCACCTGCCAGCCATGGCAGAACCACCGCTCAGACGTACCAGAACCACCTGCCGGAGAAGCTGGAAACACGTCCTGGACAGTCTGGAACCACCTGCCGGCCAAGCCTGAACCACCTGCCAAGCACAACGGAACAACCTGCCAGACACGCCAAAATCACCTGCGTGTTATGCCAGAACCACTTGGAGGACTCTCTGGGATGACCTGCCGGGCATGCCAGAACCACCTCTCAGACGTGCCAGAACCATGTGGCGGACAGTCCGGAATCACCTGTTGGGCATGCGCAACCACCTCTGAGACGTACCAGAACCTCATGCCGTGCCAGCTGGAACCACCTACCGGACAGACCGGAATCACCTTACGGGCATGCCGGAACCACCTGTCAGATGTGCCAGAAACACGTGCCGGAGACGCCGGAAGCACCTGCCAAGCACGTTGGAACCACCTGCTCAACTCGCCTGAACCACCTGCCGGACATGCCAAAATCACCTGCCGACTATGCCAGAACCACTTGGCGAACACTCCGGAATCACTTGCCGGGCATGCAGGAACCACCTCTCAAACATGCCAGAACCCCGTGCCAATGACCCCGGAAGCACCAGCCGAGCACGCCGGAACCACCTGCTCGACTCGCCAGAACCACCTGCCGATCACGCAAAAATCACCTGCCGGCTACGCCACAACCAGTTGGTGAACACTTTGGAATCACCTGCCAGGCTTGCTGGAACCACCTGCCGGTCATGCCAAAATCACCTGCCAACTACGCCAGTACCACTTGGCGGACACTGTGGAAACACCTGTCGGGCCGGCCGGAACCACATCTCAGACGTGCCAGAACCATGTGCATGAGATGCTGGAACCACAACCCGAACAGACGGAAAACACATGCCAGACCCGTCTGAACAACCTGCCGAGCACGTCGGAGCCACCTGCTCGACTCGCCGGAACCACCTACCTGACATGCCCAAATCACCAGCCGGGTATTCCAGAACCACTTGGCGGACACTCCGGAATCATCTGCCGGACATGCCGGAACCAGCTCTCATACACACCACAACCACGTGCCGGAGACGCCGTAAGCACCTGCCGAGCATGCCGGAGCCACCTGCTCGACTCGCCAGAAACACCTGTCGGACACGCCAAAATCACCTGCCGGGTACGCCACAACCACCTGGCGGACACTCCAAAATCACCTGTCGCGCATGCCGGAACCACTTCTCAGTCGTGCCGGAAGCACGTGATGGACACGCCAGAATCACCTACCGGACAGACCGGAACCACCTGCCGAGCACGCCGGAGCCACCTGTTCGACTCGCTGGAACCACCTGCCGGACAGGCCAATATCAACTGCTGGCTATGCCAGAACCACCTGGGGGACGGTCCGGAATCACCTGCCAGCCATGGCAGAACCCCCTCTCAGACGTACCAGAACCACCTGCCGGAGAAGCTGGAAACACGTCCTGGACAGTCTGGAAGCACCTGCCGGCCAAGCCTGAACCACCTGCCAAGCACAACGGAACAACCTGCCAGACACGCCAAAATCACCTGCGTGTTATGCCAGAACCACTTGGAGGACTCTCTGGGATGACCTGCCGGACATGCCGGAACCACCTCTCAGACGTGCCAGAACCATGTGGCGGACAGTCCGGAATCACCTGTTGGGCATGCGCAACCACCTCTGAGATGTACCAGAACCACATGCCGTGCAATCTGGAACCACCTACCGGACAGACCGGAATCACCTTTCGGGCATGCCGGAACCACCTGTCAGATGTGCCAGAAACACGTGCCGGAGACGCCGGAAGCACCTGCCAAGCACGTTGGAACCACCTGCTCAACTCGCCTGAACCACCTGCCGGACATGCCAAAATCACCTGCCGACTATGCCAGAACCACTTGGCGAACACTCCGGAATCACTTGCCGGGCATGCAGGAACCACCTCTCAGACATGCCAGAACCCCGTGCCAATGACCCCGGAAGCACCAGCCGAGCACGCCGGAACCACCTGCTCGACTCGCCAGAACCACCTGCCGATCACGCAAAAATCACGTGCCGGCTACGCCACAACCCGTTGGTGAACACTTTGGAATCACCTGCCAGGCTTGCTGGAACCACCTGCCAGTCATGCCAAAATCACCTGCCAACTACGCCAGAACCGCTTGGCGGACACTGCGGAAACACCTGTCGGGCCGGCTGGAACCACATCTCAGACGTGCCAGAAACGTGTTCATGAGATGCTGGAACCACACCCTGAACAGACGGATACCACCTGCCAGAACCGCCTGAACCACCTGCCGAGCACGCAGGAACCACCTGCTCGACTCACCGGTACCACCTCCCTGACACGCCAAAATCACCTGCTGGGTATGCCAGAACCACTTGGCGGACACTCCGGAATCATCTGCCGGACATGCCGGAACCAGCTCTCAGACACACCAGAACCAAGTGCCGGAGACGCCGGAAGCACCTGCCGAGCATGCCGGAGCCACCTGCTCGACTCGCCAGAAACACCTGCCGGACACGCCAAAATCACCTGCCGGGTATGCCAGAACCACCTGGCGGACACTACGGAATCACCTGCCGCGCATGCCGGAACCACCTCTCAGACGTGCCGGAAGCACGTGCCAGACACGCCGGAAAGACCTACCTGACAGACCGGAACCACCTGCCGAGCACGCCGGAGCCACCTGTTTGACTCGCTGGAACCACCTGCCGGACAGGCCAATATCAACTGCTGGCTATGCCAGAACCACCTGGGGGACAGTCCGGGATCACCTGCCAGCCATGGCGGAACCACCTCTCAGACGTACCAGAACCACCTGCCGGAGAAGCTGGAAACACGTCCTGGACAGACTGGAACCACGTGACGGCCATGCCTGAACCACCTGCCGAGCACGGCGGAACCACCTGCCGGACACGCCAAAATCACCTGCGGGCTACGCCAGAACCACTTGGACGACTCTCCGAAATGACCTGCCGGGCATGTTGGAACCACCTCTCAGACGTGCCATAAGCACATGGCGTACAGTCTGGAATCACCTGTGGGGCATACGCAACCACCTCTGACACGTACCAGAACCACGTGCTGTGCACGCCGGAACCAGCTACCGGACAGACCGGAATCAACTTTTGGGCATGCCGGAACCACCAGTCAGATGTGCCAGAAACACGTGCCGGAGACGCCGGAAGCACCTGCCGAGCACGTCGCAACCACCTGCTCACCTCGCCTGAACCACCTGCCGGACACGCCAAAATCACCTGCCCGCTACACCAGCACCACTTCGGGGACAAGCCGGAATCACGTGAGGGGCATGCCGGCACAGCCTCTCAGACTGAACCTCGTGCCGGACACCACAGAACCACCTGCCGGACAGACCGGAACCACCTGCCGGACACGCCGGAACCACCGGCTCGACCCGCCGGAACGACCGCTGGACATGCAAAATCACCTGCCGGCTACGCCGGAAACACTTGGCGAACACTCCGGAATCACCTGCCGGGCATGCCGGAACCACCTCTCAGATATGCCAGAACCACGTGCCAATGACCCCGGAAGCACCTGCCGAGCACGCCGGAACCACCTGCTCGACTCGCCAGAACCACCTGCCGGACACGCAAAAATCACCTGCCGGCTACGCCACAACCAGTTGGGGAACACTTCGGAATCACCTGCCGGGCTTGCTGGAACCACCTGCCGGTCATGCCAAAATCACCTGCCAACTACGCCAGTACCACTTGGCGGACACTGTGGAAACACCTGTCGGGCCGGCCGGAACCACATCTCAGACGTGCCAGAACCATGTGCATGAGATGCTGGAACCACACCCCGAAGAGACGGAAAACACCTGCCAGACCCGTCTGAACAACCTGCCGAGCACGCCGGAGCCACCTGCTCGACTCGCCGGAACCACCTACCTGACATGCCCAAATCACCAGCCGGGTATGCCAGAACCACTTGGCGGACACTCCGGAATCATCTGCCGGACACGCCGGAACCAGCTCTCAGACACACCAGAACCACGTGCCGGAGACGCCGGAAGCACCTGCCGAGCATGCCGGAGCCACCTGCTCGACTCCCCAGAAACATCTGCCGGACACGCCAAAATCACCTACCGGGTACGCCAGAACCACCTGGCGGACACTCCGAAATCAACTGTCGCGCATGCCGGAACCACCTCTGAAACGTGCCGGAAGCACGTGCCGGACAGGCCGGAATCACCTACCGGACAGACCGGAACCACCTGCCGAGCACGCCGGAGCCACCTGTTCGACTCGCTGGAACCACCTGCCGGACAGGCCAATATCAACTGCTGGCTATGCCAGAACACCTGGGGGACGGTCCGGAATCACCTGCCAGCCATGGCGGAACCACCTCTCAGACGTACCAGAACCGCCTGCCGGAGAAGCTGGAAACACGTCCTGGACAGTCTGGAACCACCAGCCGGCCAAGCCTGAACCACCTGCCAAGCACAACGGAACAACCTGGCAGACATGCCAAAATCACCTGCGTGTTATGCCAGAACCACTTGGAGGACTCTCTGGGATGACCTGCCGGGCATGCCGGAACCACCTCTCAGACGTGCCAGAACCATGTGGCGGACAGTCCGGAATCACCTGTTGGGCATGCGCAACCACCTCTGAGACGTACCAGAACCACATGCCGTGCAGGCTGGAACCACCTACCGGACAGACCGGAATCACCTTTCGGGCATGCCGGAACCACCTGTCAGATGTGCCAGAAACACGTGCCGGAGACGCCGGAAGCACCTGCCAAGCACGTTGGAACCACCTGCTCAACTCGCCTGAACCACCTGCCGGACATGCCAAAATCAACTGCCGACTATGCCAGAACCACTTGGCGAACACTCCGGAATCACTTGCCGGGCATGCAGGAACCACCTCTCAGACATGCCAGAACCCCGTGCCAATGACCCCGGAAGCACCAGCCGAGCACGCCGGAACCACCTGCTCGACTCGCCAGAACCACCTGCCGATCACGCAAAAATCACCTGCCGGCTACGCCACAACCAGTTGGTGAACACTTTGGAATCACCTGCCAGGCTTGCTGGAACCACCTGCCAGTCATGCCGAAATCACCTGCCAACTACGCCAGAACCGCTTGGCGGACACTGCGGAAACACCTGTCGGGCCGGCTGGAACCACATCTCAGACGTGCCAGAAACGTGTTCATGAGATGCTGGAACCACACCCTGAACAGACGGATACCACCTGCCAGAACCGCCTGAACCACCTGCTGAGCACGCCGGAACCACCTGCTCGACTCACCGGTACCACCTCCCTGACACGCCAAAATCACCTGCTGGGTATGCCAGAACCACTTGGCGGACACTCCGGAATCATCTGCCGGACATGCCGGAACCAGCTCTCAGACACACCAGAACCAAGTGCCAGAGACGCCGGAAGCACCTGCCGAGCATGCCGGAGCCACCTGCTCGACTCGCCAGAAACACCTGCCGGACACGCCAAAATCACCTGCCCGCTACACCAGCACCACTTCGGGGACAAGCCAGAATCACGTGAGGGGCATGCCGGCACAGCCTCTCAGACTGAATCTCGTGCCGGACACCACAGAACCACCTGTCGGACAGACCGGAACCACCTGCCGGGTATGCCAGAACCACCTGGCGGACACTACGGAATCACCTGCCGCGCATGCCGGAACCACCTCTCAGACGTGCCGGAAGCACGTGCCAGACACGCCGGAAACACCTACCGGACAGACCGGAACCACCTGCCAAGAACGCCGGAGCCACCTGTTCGACTCGCTGGAACCACCTCCCGGACAGGCCAATATCAACTGTTGGCTATGCCAGAACCACCTGCGGGACAGTCCAGGATCACCTGCCAGCCATGGCGGAACCACCTCTCAGACGTACCAGGACCACCTGCCGGAGAAGATGGAAACACGTCCTGGACAGACTGGAACCACGTGACGGCCATGCCTGAACCACCTGCCGAGCACGGCGGAACCACCTGCCGGACACGCCAAAATCACCTGCGGGCTACGCCAGGACCACTTGGAACGACTCTCCGGGCATGTTGGAACGACCTCTCAGACGTGCCAGAAGCACGTGGCGGACAGTCCGGAATCACCTGTTGGGCATACGCAACCACCTCTGACACGTACCAGAACCACGTGCCGTGCACGCCGGAACCACCTACCGGACAGACCGGAATCAACTTTTGGGCATGCCGGAACCACCAGTCAGATGTGCCAGAAACACGTGCCGGAGACGCCGGAAGCACCTGCCGAGCACGTCGCAACCACCTGCTCAACTCGCCTGAACCACCTGCCGGACACGCCAAAACCACCAGCACCACTTCGGGGACAAGCCGGAATCACGTGAGGGGCATGCCGGCACAGCCTCTCAGACTGAACCTCGTGCCGGACACCACAGAACCACCTGCCGGACAGACCGGAACCACCTGCCGGACACGCCGGAACCACCGGCTCGACCCGCCGGAACGACCGCTGGACATGCAAAATCACCTGCCGGCTACGCCGGAAACACTTGGCGAACACTCCGGAATCACCTGCCGGGCATGCCGGAACCACCTCTCAGATATGCCAGAACCACGTGCCAATGACCCCGGAAGCACCTGCCGAGCACGCCGGAACCACCTGCTCGACTCGCCAGAACCACCTGCCGGACACGCAAAAATCACCTGCCGGCTACGCCACAACCAGTTGGGCAACACTTCGGAATCACCTGCCCGGCTTGCTGGAACCACCTGCCGGTCATGCCAAAATCACCTGCCTACTACGCCAGTACCACTTGGCGGACACTGTGGAAACACCTGTCGGGCCGGCCGGAACCACATCTCAGACGTGCCAGAACCATGTGCATGAGATGTTGGAACCACACCCAAAAGAGACGGAAAACACCTGCCAGACGCGTCTGAACAACCTGCCGAGCACGCCGGAGCCACCTACCTGACATGCCCAAATCACCAGCCGGGTATGCCAGAACCACTTGGCGGACACTCCGGAATCATCTGCCGGACATGCCGGAACCAGCTCTCAGACACACCAGAACCACGTGCCGGAGACGCCGGAAGCACCTGCTGAGCATGCCGGAGCCACCTGCTCAACTCGCCAGAAACACCTGTCGGACACGCCAAAATCACCTGCCGGGTACGCCAGAACCACCTGGCGGACACTCCGAAATCACCTGTCGCGCATGCCGGAACCACCTCTTAGACGTGCCGGAAGCACGTGCCGGACACGCCGGAATCACCTACCGGACAGACCGGAACCACCTGCCGAGCACGCCGGAGCCACCTGTTCGACTCGCTGGAACCACCTGCCGGACAGGCCAATATCAACTGCTGGCTATGCCAGAACCACCTGGGGGACGGTCCGGAATCACCTGCCAGCCATGGCGGAACCACCTCTCAGACGTACCAGAACCACCTGCCGGAGAAGCTGGAAACACGTCCTGGACAGTCTGGAACCACCTGCCGGCCAAGCCTGAACCACCTGCCAAGCACAACGGAACAACCTGGCAGACATGCCAAAATCACCTGCGTGTTATGCCAGAACCACTTGGAGGACTCTCTGGGATGACCTGCCGGGCATGCCGGAACCACCTCTCAGACGTGCCAGAACCATGTGGCGGACAGTCCGGAATCACCTGTTGGGCATGCGCAACCACCTCTGAGACGTACCAGAACCACATGCCGTGCAGGCTGGAACCACCTACCGGACAGACCGGAATCACCTTTCGGGCATGCCGGAACCACCTGTCAGATGTGCCAGAAACACGTGCCGGAGACGCCGGAAGCACCTGCCAAGCACGTTGGAACCACCTGCTCAACTCGCCTGAACCACCTGCCGGACATGCCAAAATCAACTGCCGACTATGCCAGAACCACTTGGCGAACACTCCGGAATCACTTGCCGGGCATGCAGGAACCACCTCTCAGACATGCCAGAACCCCGTGCCAATGACCCCGGAAGCACCAGCCGAGCACGCCGGAACCACCTGCTCGACTCGCCAGAACCACCTGCCGATCACGCAAAAATCACCTGCCGGCTACGCCACAACCAGTTGGTGAACACTTTGGAATCACCTGCCAGGCTTGCTGGAACCACCTGCCAGTCATGCCGAAATCACCTGCCAACTACGCCAGAACCGCTTGGCGGACACTGCGGAAACACCTGTCGGGCCGGCTGGAACCACATCTCAGACGTGCCAGAAACGTGTTCATGAGATGCTGGAACCACACCCTGAACAGACGGATACCACCTGCCAGAACCGCCTGAACCACCTGCTGAGCACGCCGGAACCACCTGCTCGACTCACCGGTACCACCTCCCTGATACGCCAAAATCACCTGCTGGGTATGCCAGAACCACTTGGCGGACACTCCGGAATCATCTGCCGGACATGCCGGAACCAGCTCTCAGACACACCAGAACCAAGTGCCAGAGACGCCGGAAGCACCTGCCGAGCATGCCGGAGCCACCTGCTCGACTCGCCAGAAACACCTGCCGGACACGCCAAAATCACCTGCCCGCTACACCAGCACCACTTCGGGGACAAGCCGGAATCACGTGAGGGGCATGCCGGCACAGCCTCTCAGACTGAATCTCGTGCCGGACACCACAGAACCACCTGTCGGACAGACCGGAACCACCTGCCGGGTATGCCAGAACCACCTGGCGGACACTACGGAATCACCTGCCGCGCATGCCGGAACCACCTCTCAGACGTGCCGGAAGCACGTGCCAGACACGCCGGAAACACCTACCGGACAGACCGGAACCACCTGCCAAGAACGCCGGAGCCACCTGTTCGACTCGCTGGAACCACCTCCCGGACAGGCCAATATCAACTGTTGGCTATGCCAGAACCACCTGCGGGACAGTCCAGGATCACCTGCCAGCCATGGCGGAACCACCTCTCAGACGTACCAGGACCACCTGCCGGAGAAGATGGAAACACGTCCTGGACAGACTGGAACCACGTGACGGCCATGCCTGAACCACCTGCCGAGCACGGCGGAACCACCTGCCGGACACGCCAAAATCACCTGCGGGCTACGCCAGGACCACTTGGAACGACTCTCCGGGCATGTTGGAACGACCTCTCAGACGTGCCAGAAGCACGTGGCGGACAGTCCGGAATCACCTGTTGGGCATACGCAACCACCTCTGACACGTACCAGAACCACGTGCCGTGCACGCCGGAACCACCTACCGGACAGACCGGAATCAACTTTTGGGCATGCCGGAACCACCAGTCAGATGTGCCAGAAACACGTGCCGGAGACGCCGGAAGCACCTGCCGAGCACGTCGCAACCACCTGCTCAACTCGCCTGAACCACCTGCCGGACACGCCAAAACCACCAGCACCACTTCGGGGACAAGCCGGAATCACGTGAGGGGCATGCCGGCACAGCCTCTCAGACTGAACCTCGTGCCGGACACCACAGAACCACCTGCCGGACAGACCGGAACCACCTGCCGGACACGCCGGAACCACCGGCTCGACCCGCCGGAACGACCGCTGGACATGCAAAATCACCTGCCGGCTACGCCGGAAACACTTGGCGAACACTCCGGAATCACCTGCCGGGCATGCCGGAACCACCTCTCAGATATGCCAGAACCACGTGCCAATGACCCCGGAAGCACCTGCCGAGCACGCCGGAACCACCTGCTCGACTCGCCAGAACCACCTGCCGGACACGCAAAAATCACCTGCCGGCTACGCCACAACCAGTTGGGCAACACTTCGGAATCACCTGCCCGGCTTGCTGGAACCACCTGCCGGTCATGCCAAAATCACCTGCCTACTACGCCAGTACCACTTGGCGGACACTGTGGAAACACCTGTCGGGCCGGCCGGAACCACATCTCAGACGTGCCAGAACCATGTGCATGAGATGTTGGAACCACACCCAAAAGAGACGGAAAACACCTGCCAGACGCGTCTGAACAACCTGCCGAGCACGCCGGAGCCACCTACCTGACATGCCCAAATCACCAGCCGGGTATGCCAGAACCACTTGGCGGACACTCCGGAATCATCTGCCGGACATGCCGGAACCAGCTCTCAGACACACCAGAACCACGTGCCGGAGACGCCGGAAGCACCTGCTGAGCATGCCGGAGCCACCTGCTCAACTCGCCAGAAACACCTGTCGGACACGCCAAAATCACCTGCCGGGTACGCCAGAACCACCTGGCGGACACTCCGAAATCACCTGTCGCGCATGCCGGAACCACCTCTTAGACGTGCCGGAAGCACGTGCCGGACACGCCGGAATCACCTACCTGACAGACCGGAACCACCTGCCGAGCACGCCGGAGCCACCTGTTCGACTCGCTGGAACCACCTGCCGGACAGGCCAATATCAACTGCTGGCTATGCCAGAACCACCTGGGGGACGGTCCGGAATCACCTGCCAGCCATGGCGGAACCACCTCTCAGACGTACCAGAACCACCTGCCGGAGAAGCTGGAAACACGTCCTGGACAGTCTGGAACCACCTGCCGGCCAAGCCTGAACCACCTGCCAAGCACAACGGAATAACCGGCCGGACACGCCAAAATCACCTGCGTGTTATGCCAGAACCACTTGGAGGACTCTCTGGGATGACCTGCCGGGCATGCCGGAACCACCTCTCAGACGTGCCAGAACCATGTGGCGGACAGTCCGGAATCACCTGTTGGGCATGCGCAACCACCTCTGAGACGTACCAGAACCACATGCCGTGCAGGCTGGAACCACCTACCGGACAGACCGGAATCACCTTTCGGGCATGCCGGAACCACCTGTCAGATGTGCCAGAAACACGTGCCGGAGACGCCGGAAGCACCTGCCAAGCACGTTGGAACCACCTGCTCAACTCGCCTGAACCACCTGCCGGACATGCCAAAATCACCTGCCGACTATGCCAGAACCACTTGGCGAACACTCCGGAATCACTTGCCGGGCATGCAGGAACCACCTCTCAGACATGCCAGAACCCCGTGCCAATGACCCCGGAAGCACCAGCCGAGCACGCCGGAACCACCTGCTCGACTCGCCAGAACCACCTGCCGATCACGCAAAAATCACCTGCCGGCTACGCCACAACCAGTTGGTGAACACTTTGGAATCACCTGCCAGGCTTGCTGGAACCACCTGCCAGTCATGCCAAAATCACCTGCCAACTACGCCAGAACCGCTTGGCGGACACTGCGGAAACACCTGTCGGGCCGGCTGAAACCACATCTCAGACGTGCCAGAAACGTGTTCATGAGATGCTGGAACCACACCCCGAACAGACGGATACCACCTGCCAGAACCGCCTGAACCACCTGCTGAGCACGCCGGAACCACCTGCTCGACTCACCGGTACCACCTCCCTGACACGCCAAAATCACCTGCTGGGTATGCAAGAACCACTTGGCGGACACTCCGGAATCATCTGCCGGACACCCCGGAACCAGCTCTCAGACACACCAGAACCAAGTGCCGGAGACGCCGGAAGCACCTGCCGAGCATGCCGGAGCCACCTGCTCGACTCGCCAGAAACACCTGCCGGACATGCCAAAATCACCTGCCGGGTATGCCAGAACCACTTCGGGGACAAGCCGGAATCACGTGAGGGGCATGCCGGCACAGCCTCTCAGACTGAACCTGGTGCCGGACACCACAGAACCACCTGCCGGACAGACCGGAACCACCTGCCGGACACGCCGGAACCACCGGCTCGACCCGCCGGAACGACCGCTGGACATGCAAAATCACCTGCAGGCTACGCCGGAAACACTTGGCGAACACTCCGGAATCACCTGCCGGGCATGCCGGAACCACCTCTCAGATAAGCCAGAACCACGTGCCAATGATCCCGGAAGCACCTGCCGAGCACGCCGGAACCACCTGCTCGACTCGCCAGAACCACCTGCCGGACACGCAAAAGTCACCTGCCGGCTACGCCACAACCAGTTGGGCAACACTTCGGAATCACCTGCCGGGCTTGCTGGAACCACCTGCCGGTCATGCCAAAATCACCTGCCAACTACGCCAGTACCACTTGGCGGACACTGTGGAAACACCTGTCGGGCCGGCCGGAACCACATCTCAGACGTGCCAGAACCATGTGCATGAGATGCTGGAACCACAGCCCGAACAGACGGATACCACCTGCCAGACCCGTCTGAACAACCTGCTGAGCACGCCGGAGCCACCTGCTCGACTCGCCGGAACCACCTACATGACATGCCCAAATCACCAGCCGGGTGTGCCAGAACCACTTGGCGGACACTCCGGAATCATCTGCTGGACATGCCGGAACCAGCTCTCAGACACACCAGAACCACGTGCCGGAGACGCCGGAAGCACCTGCCGAGCGTGCCGGAGCCACCTGCTCAACTCGCCAGAAACACCTGTCGGACACGCCAAAATCACCTGCCGGGTACGCCAGAACCACCTGGCGGACACTCCGAAATCACCTGTCGCGCATGCCGGAACCACCTCTCAGACGTGCCGGAAGCACGTGCCGGACACGCCGGAATCACCTACCGGACAGACCGGAACCACCTGCCGAGCACGCCGGAGCCACCTGTTCGACTCGCTGGAACCACCTGCCGGACAGGCCAATATCAACTGCTGGCTATGCCAGAACCACCTGGGGGACGGTCCGGAATCACCTGCCAGCCATGGCGGAACCACCTCTCAGACATACCAGAACCACCTGCCGGAGAAGCTGGAAACACGTCCTGGACAGTCTGGAACCACCTGCCGGCCAAGCCTGAACCACCTGCCAAGCACAACGGAATAACCTGCCGGACACGCCAAAATCACCTGCGTGTTATGCCAGAACCACTTGGAGGACTCTCTGGGATGACCTGCCGGGCATGCCGGAACCACCTCTCAGACGTGCCAGAACCATGTGGCGGACAGTCCGGAATCACCTGTTGGGCATGCGCAACCACCTCTGAGACGTACCAGAACCACATGCCGTGCAGGCTGGAACCACCTACCGGACAGACCGGAATCACCTTTCGGGCATGCCGGAACCACCTGTCAGATGTGCCAGAAACACGTGCCGGAGACGCCGGCAGCACCTGCCAAGCACGTTGGAACCACCTGCTCAACTCGCCTGAACCACCTGCCGGACATGCCAAAATCACCTGCCGACTATGCCAGAACCACTTGGCGAACACTCCGGAATCACTTGCCGGGCATGCAGGAACCACCTCTCAGACATGCCAGAACCCCGTGCCAATGACCCCGGAAGCACCAGCCGAGCACGCCGGAACCACCTGCTCGACTCGCCAGAACCACCTGCCGATCACGCAAAAATCACCTGCCGGCTACGCCACAACCAGTTGGTGAACACTTTGGAATCACCTGCCAGGCTTGCTGGAACCACCTGCCAGTCATGCCAAAATCACCTGCCAACTACGCCAGAACCGCTTGGCGGACACTGCGGAAACACCTGTCGGGCCGGCTGGAACCACATCTCAGACGTGCCAGAAACGTGTTCATGAGATGCTGGAACCACACCCCGAACAGACGGATACCACCTGCCAGAACCGCCTGAACCACCTGCTGAGCACGCCGGAACCACCTGCTCGACTCACCGGTACCACCTCCCTGACATGCCAAAATCACCTGCTGGGTAAGCCAGAACCACTTGGCGGACACTCCGGAATCATCTGCCGGACATGCCGGAACCAGCTCTCAGACACACCAGAACCAAGTGCCGGAGACGCCGGAAGCACCTGCCGAGCATGCCGGAGCCACCTGCTCGACTCGCCAGAAACACCTGCCGGACACGCCAAAATCACCTGCCGGGTATGCCAGAACCACTTCGGGGACAAGCCGGAATCACGTGAGGGGCATGCCGGCACAGCCTCTCAGACTGAACCTCGTGCCGGACACCACAGAACCACCTGCCGGACAGACCGGAACCACCTGCCGGACACGCCAGAACCACCGGCTCGACCCGCCGGAACGACCGCTGGACATGCAAAATCACCTGCCTGCTACGCCGGAAACACTTGGCGAACGCTCCGGAATCACCTGCCGGGCATGCCGGAACCACCTCTCAGATATGCCAGAACCACGTGCCAATGACCCCGGAAGCACCTGCCGAGCACGCCGGAACCACCTGCTCGACTCGCCAGAACCACCTGCCGGACACGCAAAAATCACCTGCCGGCTACGCCACAACCAGTTGGGGAACACTTCGGAATCACCTGCTGGGCTTGCTGGAACCACCTGCCGGTCATGCCAAAATCACCTGCCAACTACGCCAGTACCACTTGGCGGACACTGTGGAAACACCTGTCGGGCCGGCCGGAACCACATCTCAGACGTGCCAGAACCATGTGCATGAGATGCTGGAACCACACCCCGAACAGACGGAAAACACCTGCCAGACGCGTCTGAACAACCTGCTGAGCACGCCGGAGCCACCTACCTGACATGCCCAAATCACCAGCCGGGTATGCCAGAACCACTTGGCGGACACTCCGGAATCATCTGCCGGACATGCCGGAACCAGCTCTCAGACACACCAGAACCAAGTGCCGGAGACGCCGGAAGCACCTGCTGAGCATGCCGGAGCCACCTGCTCAACTCGCCAGAAACACCTGTCGGACACGCCAAAATCACCTGCCGGGTACGCCAGAACCACCTGTCGGACACTCCGAAATCACCTGTCGCGCATGCCGGAACCACCTCTCAGACGTGCCGGAAGCACGTGCCGGACATGCC
Source organism: Equus przewalskii (assembly GCF_037783145.1). NCBI lineage: Eukaryota > Metazoa > Chordata > Mammalia > Perissodactyla > Equidae > Equus > Equus przewalskii. The sequence goes on along the minus strand of NW_027227909.1, from coordinate 65,049 downwards.
AGAATCACCTACCGGAAAGACCGGAACCACCTGCCGAGCACGCCGGAGCCACCTGTTCGACTCGCTGGAACCACCTGTCGGACAGGCCAATATCAACTGCTGGCTATGCCAGAACCACCTGGGGGACGGTCCGGAATCACCTGCCAGCCATGGCGGAACCACCTCTCAGACGTACCAGAACCACCTGCCGGAGAAGCTGGAAACACGTCCTGGACAGTCTGGAACCACCTGCCGGCCAAGCCTGAACCACCTGCCAAGCACAACGGAACAACCTGCCGGACACGCCAAAATCACCTGCGTGTTATGCCAGAACCACTTGGAGGACTCTCTGGGATGACCTGCCGGGCATGCCGGAACCACCTCTCAGACGTGCCAGAACCATGTGGCGGACAGTCCGGAATCACCTGTTGGGCATGCGCAACCACCTCTGAGACGTACCAGAACCACATGCCGTGCAGGCTGGACCCACCTACCGGACAGACCGGAATCACCTTTCGGGCATGCCGGAACCACCTGTCAGATGTGCCAGAAACACGTGCCGGAGACGCCAGAAGCACCTGCCAAGCACGTTGGAACCACCTGCTCAACTCGCCTGAACCACCTGCCGGACATGCCAAAATCACCTGCCGACTATGCCAGAACCACTTGGCGAACACTCCGGAATCACTTGCCGGGCATGCAGGAACCACCTCTCAGACATGCCAGAACCCCGTGCCAATGACCCCGGAAGCACCAGCCGAGCACGCCGGAACCACCTGCTCGACTCGCCAGAACCACCTGCCCATCACGCAAAAATCACCTGCCGGCTACGCCACAACCAGTTGGTGAACACTTTGGAATCACCTGCCAGGCTTGCTGGAACCACCTGCCAGTCATGCCAAAATCACCTGCCAACTACGCCAGAACCGCTTGGCGGACACTGCGGAAACACCTGTCGGGCCGGCTGGAACCACATCTCAGACGTGCCAGAAACGTGTTCATGAGATGCTGGAACCACACCCCGAACAGACGGATACCACCTGCCAGAACCGCCTGAACCACCTGCTGAGCACGCCGGAACCACCTGCTCGACTCACCGGTACCACCTCCCTGACATGCCAAAATCACCTGCTGGGTATGCCAGAACCACTTGGCGGACACTCCGGAATCATCTGCCGGACATGCCGGAACCAGCTCTCAGACACACCATAACCAAGTGCCGGAGACGCCGGAAGCACCTGCCGAGCATGCCGGAGCCACCTGCTCGACTCGCCAGAAACACCTGCCGGACACGCCAAAATCACCTGCCGGGTATGCCAAACCACTTCGGGGACAAGCCAGAATCATGTGAGGGGCATGCCGGCAAAGCCTCTCAGACTGAACCTCGTGCCGGACACCACAGAACCACCTGCCGGACAGACCGGAACCACCTGCCGGACACGCCGGAACCACTGGCTCGACCCTCCGGAACGACCGCTGGACATGCAAAATCACCTGCCGGCTACGCCGGAAACACTTGGCAAACACTCCGGAATCACCTGCCGGGCATGCCGGAACCACCTCTCAGATACGCCAGAACCACGTGCCAATGACCCCGGAAGCACCTGCCGAGCACGCCGGAACCACCTGCTCGACTCGCCAGAACCACCTGCCGGACACGCAAAAGTCACCTGCTGGCTACGCCACAACCAGTTGGGGAACACTTCGGAATCACCTGCCGGGCTTGCTGGAACCACCTGCCGGTCATGCCAAAATCACCTGCCAACTACGCCAGTACCACTTGGCGGACACTGTGGAAACACCTGTCGGGCCGGACGGAACCACATCTCAGACGTGCCAGAACCATGTGCATGAGATGCTGGAACCACACCCCGAACAGACGGAAAACACCTGCCAGACCCGTCTGAACAACCTGCTGAGCACGCCGGAGCCACCTGCTCGACTCGCCGGAACCACCTACCTGACATGCCCAAATCACCAGCCGGGTGTGCCAGAACCACTTGGCGGACACTCCGGAATCATCTGCTGGACATGCCGGAACCAGCTCTCAGACACACCAGAACCACGTGCCGGAGACGCCGGAAGCACCTGCCGAGCGTGCCGGAGCCACCTGCTCAACTCGCCAGAAACACCTGTCGGACACGCCAAAATCACCTGCCGGGTACGCCAGAACCACCTGGCGGACACTCCGAAATCACCTGTCGCGCATGCCGGAACCACCTCTCAGACGTGCCGGAAGCACGTGCCGGACACGCCGGAATCACCTACCGGACAGACCGGAACCACCTGCCGAGCACGCCGGAGCCACCTGTTCGACTCGCTGGAACCACCTGCCGGACAGGCCAATATCAACTGCTGGCTATGCCAGAACCACCTGGGGGACGGTCCGGAATCACCTGCCAGCCATGGCGGAACCACCTCTCAGACATACCAGAACCACCTGCCGGAGAAGCTGGAAACACGTCCTGGACAGTCTGGAACCACCTGCCGGCCAAGCCTGAACCACCTGCCAAGCACAACGGAATAACCTGCCGGACACGCCAAAATCACCTGCGTGTTATGCCAGAACCACTTGGAGGACTCTCTGGGATGACCTGCCGGGCATGCCGGAACCACCTGTCAGACGTGCCAGAACCATGTGGCGGACAGTCCGGAATCACCTGTTGGGCATGCGCAACCACCTCTGAGACGTACCAGAACCACATGCCGTGCAGGCTGGAACCACCTACCGGACAGACCGGAATCACCTTTCGGGCATGCCGGAACCACCTGTCAGATGTGCCAGAAACACGTGTCGGAGACGCCGGAAGCACCTGCCAAGCACGTTGGAACCACCTGCTCAACTCGCCTGAACCACCTGCCGGACATGCCAAAATCACCTGCCGACTATGCCAGAACCACTTGGCGAACACTCCGGAATCACTTGCCGGGCATGCAGGAACCACCTCTCAGACATGCCAGAACCCCGTGCCAATGACCCCGGAAGCACCAGCCGAGCACGCCGGAACCACCTGCTCGACTCGCCAGAACCACCTGCCGATCACGCAAAAATCACCTGCCGGCTACGCCACAACCAGTTGGTGAACACTTTGGAATCACCTGCCAGGCTTGCTGGAACCACCTGCCAGTCATGCCAAAATCACCTGCCAACTACGCCAGAACCGCTTGGCGGACACTGCGGAAACACCTGTCGGGCCGGCTGGAACCACATCTCAGACGTGCCAGAAACGTGTTCATGAGATGCTGGAACCACACCCCGAACAGACGGATACCACCTGCCAGAACCGCCTGAACCACCGGCTGAGCACGCCGGAACCACCTGCTCGACTCACCGGTACCACCTCCCTGACACGCCAAAATCACCTGCTGGGTATGCCAGAACCACTTGGCGGACACTCCGGAATCATCTGCCGGACATGCCGGAACCAGCTCTCAGACACACCAGAACCAAGTGCCGGAGACGCCGGAAGCACCTGCCGAGCATGCCGGAGCCACCTGCTCGACTCGCCAGAAACACCTGCCGGACACGCCAAAATCACCTGCCGGGTACGCCAGAACCACCTGGCGGACACTCCGAAATCACCTGTCGCGCATGCCGGAACCACCTCTCAGACGTGCCTGAAGCACGTGCCGGACACGCCGGAATCTCCTACCGGACAGACCGGAACCACCTGCCGAGCACGCCGGAGCCACCTGTTCGACTCGCTGGAACCACCTGCCGGACAGGCCAATATCAACTGCTGGCTATGCCAGAACCACCTGGGGGACGGTCCGGAATCACCTGCCAGCCATGGCGGAACCACCTCTCAGACGTACCAGAACCACCTGCCGGAGAAGCTGGAAACACGTCCTGGGCAGTCTGGAACCACCTGCCGGCCAAGCCTGAACCACCTGCCAAGCACAACGGAACAACCTGCCGGACACGCCAAAATCACCTGCGTGTTATGCCAGAACCACTTGGAGGACTCTCTGGGATGACCTGCCGGGCATGCCGGAACCACCTGTCAGACGTGCCATAACCATGTGGCGGACAGTCCGGAATCACCTGTTGGGCATGCGCAACCACCTCTGAGACGTACCAGAACCACATGCCGTGCAGGCTGGAACCACCTACCGGACAGACCGGAATCACCTTTCGGGCATGCCGGAACCACCTGTCAGATGTGCCAGAAACACGTGCCGGAGACGCCGGAAGCACCTGCCAAGCACGTTGGAACCACCTGCTCAACTCGCCTGAACCACCTGCCGGACATGCCAAAATCACCTGCCGACTATGCCAGAACCACTTGGCGAACACTCCGGAATCACTTGCCGGGCATGCAGGAACCACCTCTCAGACATGCCAGAACCCCGTGCCAATGACCCCGGAAGCACCAGCCGAGCACGCCGGAACCACCTGCTCGACTCGCCAGAACCACCTACCGATCACGCAAAAATCACCTGCCGGCTACGCCACAACCAGTTGGTGAACACTTTGGAATCACCTGCCAGGCTTGCTGGAACCACCTGCCAGTCATGCCAAAATCATCTGCCAACTACGCCAGAACCGCTTGGCGGACACTGCGGAAACACCTGTCGGGCCGGCTGGAACCACATCTCAGACGTGCCAGAAACGTGTTCATGAGATGCTGGAACCACACCCCGAACAGACGGATACCACCTGCCAGAACCGCCTGAACCACCTGCTGAGCACGCCGGAACCACCTGCTCGACTCACCGGTACCACGTCCCTGACACGCCAAAATCACCTGCTGGGTATGCCAGAACCACTTGGCGGACACTGCGGAATCATCTGCCGGACATGCCGGAACCAGCTCTCAGACACTCCAGAACCAAGTGCCGGAGACGCCGGAAGCACCTGCCGAGCATGCCGGAGCCACCTGCTCGACTCGCCAGAAACACCTGCCGGACACGCCAAAATCACCTGCAGGATATGCCAGAACCACCTGGCGGACACTACGGAATCACCTGCCACGCATGCCGGAACCACCTCTCAGACGTGCCGGAAGCACGTGCCAGACATGCCGGAAACACCTACCGGACAGACCGGAACCACCTGCCAAGAACGCCGGAGCCACCTGTTCTACTCGCTGGAACCACCTGCCGGACAGGCCAATATCAACTGCTGGCTATGCCAGAACCACCTGGGGGACAGTCCGGAATCACCTGTCAGCCATGGCAGAACCACCTCTCAGACGTACCAGAACCACCTGCCGGAGAAGCTGGAAACACGTCCTGGACAGACTGGAACCACGTGACGGCCATGCCTGAACCACCTGCCGAGCACGGCGGAACCACCTGCCGGACACGCCAAAATCACCTGCGGGCTACGCCAGAACCACTTGGACGACTCTCCGGGCATGTTGGAACCACCTCTCAGACGTGCCAGAAGCACGTGGCGGACAGTCTGGAATCACCTGTTGGGCATACGCAACCACCTCTGACACGTACCAGAATCACGTGCCGTGCACGCCGGAACCACCTACCGGACAGACCGGAATCAACTCTTGGGCATGACGGAACCACCAGTCAGATGTGCCAGAAACACGTGCCGGAGACGCCAGAAGCACCTGCCGAGCACGTCGCAACCACCTGCTCAACTCGCCTGAACCACCTGCCGGACACGCCAAAATCACCTGCCCGCTACACCAGCACCACTTCGGGGACAAGCCGGAATCACGTGAGGGGCATGCCGGCACAGCCTCTCAGACTGAACCTCGTGCCGGACACCACAGAACCACCTGCCGGACAGACCGGAACCACCTGCCGGACACGCCGGAACCACCGGCTCGACCCGCCGGAACGACCGCTGGACATGCAAAATCACCTGCAGGCTACGCCGGAAACACTTGGCGAACACTCCGGAATCACCTGCCGGGCATGCCGGAACCACCTCTCAGATACGCCAGAACCACGTGTCAATGACCCCGGAAGCACCTGCCGAGCACGCCGGAACCACCTGCTCGACTCGCCAGAACCACCTGCCGGACACGCAAAAGTCACCTGCCGGCTACGCCACAACCAGTTGGGGAACACTTCGGAATCACCTGCCGGGCTTGCTGGAACCACCTGCCGGTCATGCCAAAATCACCTGCCAACTACGTCAGAACCGCTTGGCGGACACTGCGGAAACACCTGTCGGGCCGGCTGGAACCACATCTCAGACGTGCCAGAAACGTGTTCATGAGATGCTGGAACCACACCCCGAACAGACGGATACCACCTGCCAGAACCGCCTGAACCACCTGCTGAGCACGCCGGAGCCACCTCCTCGACTCGCCGGAACCACCTACCTGACATGCCCAAATCACCATCCGGGTATGCCAGAACCACTTGGCGGACACTCCGGAATCGTCTGCCGGACATGCCGGAACCAGCTCTCAGACACACCAGAACCACGTGCCGGAGACGCCGGAAGCACCTGCCGAGCATGCCGGAGCCACCTGCTCGACTCGCCAGAAACACCTGCTGGACACGCCAAAATCACCTGCTGGGTACGCCAGAACCACCTGGCGGACACTCCGAAATCACCTGTCGCGCATGCCGGAACCACCTCTCAGACGTGCCGGAAGCACGTGCCGGACACGCCGGAATCACCTACCGGACAGTCCGGAACCACCTGCCGAGCACGCCGGAGCCACCTGTTCGACTCGCTGGAACCACCTGCCGGACAGGCCAATATCAACTGCTGGCTATGCCAGAACCACCGGGGGGACGGTCCGGAATCACCTGCCAGCCATGGCGGAACCACCTCTCAGACGTACCAGAACCACCTGCCGGAGAAGCTGGAAACACGTCCTGGACAGTCTGGAACCACCTGCCGGCCAAGCCTGAACCACCTGCCAAGCACAACGGAACAACCTGCCAGACACGCCAAAATCACCTGCGTGTTATGCCAGAACCACTTGGAGGACTCTCTGGGATGACCTGCCGGGCATGCCGGAACCACCTCTCAGACGTGCCATAACCATGTGGCGGACAGTCCGGAATCACCTGTTGGGCATGCGCAACCACCTCTGAGACGTACCAGAACCACATGCCGTGCAGGCTGGAACCACCTACCGGACAGACCGGAATCACCTTTCGGGCATGCCGGAACCCCCTGTCAGATGTGCCAGAAACACGTGCCGGAGACGCCGGAAGCACCTGCCAAGCACGTTGGAACCACCTGCTCAACTCGCCTGAACCACCTGCCGGACATGCCAAAATCACCTGCCGACTATGCCAGAACCACTTGGCGAACACTCCGGAATCACTTGCCGGGCATGCAGGAACCACCTCTCAGAAATGCCAGAACCCTGTGCCAATGACCCCGGAAGCACCAGCCGAGCACGCCGGAACCACCTGCTCGACTCGCCAGAACCACCTGCCGATCACGCAAAAATCACCTGCCGGCTACGCCACAACCAGTTGGGGAACACTTTGGAATCACCTGCCGGGCTTGCTGGAACCACCTACCGGTCATGCCAAAATCAGCTGCCAACTACGCCAGAACCGCTTGGCGGACACTGCGGAAACACCTGTCGGGCCGGCTGGAACCACATCTCAGATGTGCCAGAAACGTGTTCATGAGATGCTGGAACCACACCCCGAACAGACGGATACCACCTGCCAGAACCTCCTGAACCACCTGCTGAGCACGCCGGAACCACCTGCTCGACTCACCGGTACCACCTCCCTGACATGCCAAAATCACCTGCTGGGTATGCCAGAACCACTTGGTGGACACTCCGGAATCATCTGCCGGACATGCCGGAACCATCTCTCAGACACACCAGAACCAAGTGCCAGAGACGCCGGAAGCACCTGCCGAGCATGCCGGAGCCACCTAATCGACTCGCCAGAAACACCTGCCGGACACGCCAAAATCACCTGCAGGATATGCCAGAACCACCTGGCGGACACTACGGAATCACCTGCCGGGCATGCCGGAACCACCTCTCACATATGCCAGAACCACGTGCCAATGACCCCGGAAGCACCTGCCGAGCACGCCGGAACCACCTGCTCGACTCGCCAGAACCACCTGCCGGAAATGAAGAAATCACCTGCCGACTACGCCAGAACCACTTGGCGAACACTCCGGAATCACCTGCCGGGCATGCCGGAACCACCTCTCAGATATGCCACAACCACGTGCCAATGACCCCGGAAGCACCTGACGAGCACGCCGGAACCACCTGCTCGACTCGCCAGAACCACCTGCCGGACACGCAGAAATCACCTGCCGGCTACGCCACAACCAGTTGGGCAACACTTCGGAATCACCTGCCGGGCTTGCTGGAACCACCTGCCGGTCATGCCAAAATCACCTGCCAACTACGCCAGAACCGCTTGGCGGACACTGCGGAAACACCTGTTGGGCCGGCCGGAACCACATCTCAGACGTGCCAGAAACGTGTTCATGAGATGCTGGAACCACACCCCGAACAGACGGATACCACCTGCCAGAACCGCCTGAACCACCTGCTGAGCACGCCGGAACCACCTGCTCGACTCACCGGTACCACCTCCCTGACACGCCAAAATCACCTGCTGGGTATGCCAGAACCACTTGGCGGACACTCCGGAATCATCTGCCGTACACGCCGGAACCAGCACTCAGACACACCAGAACCAAGTGCCGGAGACGCCGGAAGCACCTGCCAGGCATGCCGGAGCCACCTGCTCGACTCGCCAGAAACACCTGCCGGACACGCCAAAATCACGTGCCGGGTATGCCAGAACCACCTGGCGGACACTACGGAATCACCTGCCACGCATGCCGGAAACACCTCTCAGACGTGCCGGAAGCACGTGCCAGACACGCCGGAAACACCTATCGGACAGACCGGAACCACCTGCCAAAAACGCCGGAGCCACCTGTTCGACTCGCTGGAACCACCTGCCGGACAGGCCAATATCGACTGCTGGCTATGCCAGAACCACCTGGGGGAGAGTCCGGGATCACCTGCCAGCCATGGCGGAACCACCTCTCAGACGTACCAGAACCACCTGCCGGAGAAGCTGGAAACACGTCCTGGACAGACTGGAACCACGTGACGGCCATGCCTGAACCACCTGCCGAGCACGGCGGAACCACCTGCCGGACACGCAAAAATCACCTGCCGGCTACGCCACAACCAGTTGGGGAACACTTCGGAATCACCTGCCGGGCTTGCTGGAACCACCTGCCGGTCATGCCAAAATCACCTGCCAACTACGCCAGTACCACTTGGCGGACACTGTGGAAACACCTGTCGGGCCGGCCGGAACCACATCTCAGACGTGCCAGAACCATGTGCATGAGATGCTAGAACCACACCCCGAACAGACGGAAAACACCTGCCAGACCCGTCTGAACAACCTGCCGAGCACGCTGGAGCCACCTGCTCGACTCGCCGGAACCACCTACCTGACATGCCCAAATCACCAGCCGGGTATGCCAGAACCACTTGGCGGACACTCCGGAATCATCTGCCGGACATGCCGGAACCAGCTCTCAGACACACCAGAACCACGTGCCGGAGACGCCGGAAGCACCTGCCGAGCATGCCGGAGCCACCTGCTCGACTCGCCAGAAACACCTGCCGGACACGCCAAAATCACCCGCCAGGTACGCCAGAACCACCTGGCGGACACTCCGAAACCACCTGTCGCGCGTGCCGGCACCACCTCTCAGACGTGCCGGAAGCACGTGCCGGACACGCCGGAATCTCCTACCGGACAGACCGGAACCACCTGCCGAGCACGCCGGAGCCACCTGTTCGACTCGCTGGAACCACCTGCCGGACAGGCCAATATCAACTGCTGGCTATGCCAGAACCACCTGGGGGACGGTCCGGAATCACCTGCCAGCCATGGCGGAACCACCTCTCAGACGTACCAGAACCACCTGCCGGAGAAGCTGGAAACACGTCCTGGGCAGTCTGGAACCACCTGCCGGCCAAGCCTGAACCACCTGCCAAGCACAACGGAACAACCTGCCAGACACGCCAAAATCACCTGCGTGTTATGCCAGAACCACTTGGAGGACTCTCTGGGATGACCTGCCGGGCATGCCGGAACCACCTCACAGACGTGCCAGAACCATGTGGCGGACAGTCCGGAATCACCTGTTGGGCATGCGCAACCACCTCTGAGACGTACCAGAACCACATGCCGTGCAGGCTGGAACCACCTACCGGACAGACCGGAATCACCTTTCGGGCATGCCGGAACCACCTGTCAGATGTGCCAGAAACACGTGCCGGAGATGCCGGAAGCACCTGCCAAGCACGTTGGAACCACCTGCTCAACTCGCCTGAACCACCTGCCGGACATGCCAAAATCACCTGCCGACTATGCCAGAACCACTAGGCGAACACTCCGGAATCACTTGCCGGGCATGCAGGAACCACCTCTCAGACATGCCAGAACCCCGTGCCAATGACCCCGGAAGCACCAGCCGAGCACGCCGGAACCACCTGCTCGACTCGCCAGAACCACCTGCCGATCACGCAAAAATCACCTGCCGGCTACGCCACAACCAGTTGGTGAACACTTTGGAATCACCTGCCAGGCTTGCTGGAACCACCTGCCAGTCATGCCAAAATCACCTGCCAACTACGACAGAACCGCTTGGCGGACACTGCGGAAACACCTGTAGGGCCGGCTGGAACCACATCTCAGACGTGCCAGAAACGTGTTCATGAGATGCTGGAACCACACCCCGAAGAGACGGATACCACCTGCCAGAACCGCCTGAACCACCTGCTGAGCACGCCGGAACCACCTGCTCGACTCACCGGTACCACCTCCCTGACACGCCAAAATCACCTGCTGGGTATGCCAGAACCACTTGGCGGACACTCCGGAATCATCTGCCGGACACGCCGGAACCAGCACTCAGACACACCAGAACCAAGTGCCGGAGACGCCGGAAGCACCTGCCGAGCATGCCGGAGCCACCTGCTCGACTCGCCAGAAACACCTGCCGGACACGCCAAAATCACGTGCCGGGTATGCCAGAACCACCTGGCGGACACTACGGAATCACCTGCCACGCATGCCGGAAACACCTCTCAGACGTGCCGGAAGCACGTGCCAGACACGCCGGAAACACCTATCGGACAGACCGGAACCACCTGCCAAAAACGCCGGAGCCACCTGTTCGACTCGCTGGAACCACCTGCCGGACAGGCCAATATCGACTGCTGGCTATGCCAGAACCACCTGGGGGAGAGTCCGGGATCACCTGCCAGCCATGGCGGAACCACCTCTCAGACGTACCAGAACCACCTGCCGGAGAAGCTGGAAACACGTCCTGGACAGACTGGAACCACGTGACGGCCATGCCTGAACCACCTGCCGAGCACGGCGGAACCACCTGCCGGACACGCAAAAATCACCTGCCGGCTACGCCACAACCAGTTGGGGAACACTTCGGAATCACCTGCCGGGCTTGCTGGAACCACCTGCCGGTCATGCCAAAATCACCTGCCAACTACGCCAGTACCACTTGGCGGACACTGTGGAAACACCTGTCGGGCCGGCCGGAACCACATCTCAGACGTGCCAGAACCATGTGCATGAGATGCTGGAACCACACCCCGAACAGACGGAAAACACCTGCCAGACCCGTCTGAACAACCTGCCGAGCACGCCGGAGCCACCTGCTCGACTCGCCGGAACCACCTACCTGACATGCCCAAATCACCAGCCGGGTATGCCAGAACCACTTGGCGGACACTCCGGAATCATCTGCCGGACATTCCGGAACCAGTTCTCAGACACACCAGAACCACGTGTCGGAGACGCCGGAAGCACCTGCCGAGCATGCCGGAGCCACATGCTCGACTCGCCAGAAACACCTGCCGGACACGCCAAAATCACCAGCCGGGTATGCCAGAACCACTTGGCGGACACTTCGGAATCATCTGCCGGACATGCCGGAACCAGCTCTCAGACACACCAGAACCACGTGCCGGAGACGCCAGAAGCACCTGCCGAGCATGCCGGAGCCACCTGCTCGACTCGCCAGAAACACCTGCCGGACACGCCAAAATCACCTGCCGGGTACGCCAGAACCACCTGGCGGACACTCCGAAACCACCTGTCGCGCGTGCCGGAACCACCTCTCACACGTGCCGGAAGCACGTGCCGGACACGCCGGAATCTCCTACCGGACAGACCGGAACCACCTGCCGAGCACGCCGGAGCCACCTGTTCGACTCGCTGGAACCACCTGCCGGACAGGCCAATATCAACTGCTGGCTATGCCAGAACCACCTGGGTGACGGTCCGGAATCAGCTGCCAGCCATGGCGGAACCACCTCTCAGACGTACCAGAACCACCTGCCGGAGAAGCTGGAAACACGTCCTGGGCAGTCTGGAACCACCTGCCGGCCAAGCCTGAACCACCTGCCAAGCACAACGGAACAACCTGCCAAACACGCCAAAATCACCTGCGTGTTATGCCAGAACCACTTGGAGGACTCTCTGGGATGACCTGCCGGGCATGCCGGAACCACCTCACAGACGTGCCAGAACCATGTGGCGGACAGTCCGGAATCACCTGTTGGGCATGCGCAACCACCTCTGAGACGTACCAGAACCACATGCCGTGCAGGCTGGAACCACCTACCGGACAGACCGGAATCACCTTTCGGGCATGCCGGAACCACCTGTCAGATGTGCCAGAAACACGTGCCGGAGACGCCGGAAGCACCTGCCAAGCACGTTGGAACCTACTGCTCAACTCGCCTGAACCACCTGCCGGACATGCCAAAATCACCTGCCGACTATTGCAGAACCACTTGTCGAACACTCCGGAATCACTTGCCGGGCATGCAGGAACCACCTCTCAGACATGGCAGAACCCCGTGCCAATGACCCCGGAAGCACCAGCCGAGCACGCCGGAACCACATGCTCGACTCGCCAGAACCACCTGCCGATCACGCAAAAATCACCTGCCGGCTACGCCACAACCAGTTGGTGAACACTTTGGAATCACCTGCCAGGCTTGCTGGAACCACCTGCCAGTCATGCCAAAATCACCTGCCAACTACGCCAGAACCGCTTGGCGGACACTGCGGAAACACCTGTCGGGCCGGCTGGAACCACATCTCAGACGTGCCAGAAACGTGTTCATGAGATGCTGGAACCACACCCCGAACAGACGGATACCACCTGCCAGAACCGCCTGAACCACCTGCTGAGCACGCCGGAACCTCCTGCTCGACTCACCGGTACCACCTACCTGACATGCCCAAATCACCAGCCGGGTATGCCAGAACCACATGGCGGACACTCCGGAATCATCTGCCGGACATGCCGGAACCAGCTCTCAGACACACCAGAACCACGTGTCGGAGACGCCGGAAGCACCTGCCGAGCATGCCGGAGCCACCTGCTCGACTCGCCAGAAACACCTGCCGGACACGCCAAAATCACCTGCCGGGTATGCCAGAACCACCTGGCGGACACTACGGAATCACCTGCCGCGCAGGCCAGAACCACCTCTCAGACGTGCCGGAAGCACGTGCCAGACACGCCGGAAACACCTACCGGACAGACCGGAACCACCTGCCAAGAACGCCGGAACCACCTGTTCTTCTCGCTGAAACCACCTGCCGGAAAGGCCAATATCGACTGCTGGCTATGCGAGAACCACCTGGGGGACAGTCCGGGATCACCTGCCAGCCATGGCGGAACCACCTCTCAGACGTACCAGAACCACCTGCCGGAGAAGCTGGAAACACGTCCTGGACAGACTGGAACCACGTGACGGCCATGCCTGAACCACCTGCCTAGCACGGCGGAACCACCTGCCGGACACGCCATAATCATCTGCGGGCTACGCCAGAACCACTTGGACGACTCTCCGAAATGACCTGCCGGGCATGTTGGAACCACCTCTCAGACGTGCCAGAAGCACGTGGCGGACAGTCCGGAATCACCTGTTGGGCATACGCAACCACCTCTGACACGTACCAGAACCACGTGCCGTGCACGCCGGAACCACCTACCGGACAGACCGGAATCAACTTTTGGGCATGCCGGAACCACCAGTCAGATGTGCCAGAAACACGTGCCGGAGACGCCGGAAGCACCTGCCGAGCACGTCGCAACCACCTGCTCAACTCGCCTGAACCACCTGCCGGACACGCCAAAATCACCTGCCCGCTACACCAGCACCACTTCGGGGACAAGCCGGAATCACGTGAGGGGCATGCCGGCACAGCCTCTCAGACTGAACCTCGTGCCGGACACCACAGAACCACCTGCCGGACAGACCGGAACCACCTGCCGTACACACCGGAACCAGCGGCTCGACCCGCCGGAACGACCGCTGGACATGCAAAATCACCTGCCGGCTACGCCGGAAACACTTGGCGAACACTCCGGAATCACCTGCCGGGCATGCCGGAACCACCTCTCACATATGCCAGAACCACGTGCCAATGACCCCGGAAGCACCTGACGAGCACGCCGGAACCACCTGCTCGACTCGCCAGAACCACCTGCCGACACGCAAAAATCACCTGCCGGCTACGCCACAACCAGTTGGGGAACACTTCGGAACCACCTGCCGGCCAAGCCTGAACCACCTGCCAAGCACAACGGAACAACCTGCCAGACACGCCAAAATCACCTGCGTGTTATGCCAGAACCACTTGGAGGACTCTCTGGGATGACCTGCCGGGCATGCCGGAACCACCTCTCAGACGTGCCAGAACCATGTGGCGGACAGTCCGGAATCACCTGTTGGGCATGCGCAACCACCTCTGAGACGTACCAGAACCACATGCCGTGCAGGCTGGAACCACCTACCGGACAGACCGGAATCACCTTTCGGGCATGCCGGAACCACCTGTCTGATGTGCCAGAAACCCGTGCCGGAGACGCCGGAAGCACCTGCCAAGCACGTTGGAACCACCTGCTCAACTCGCCTGAACCATCTGCCGGACATGCCAAAATCACCTGCCGACTATGCCAGAACCACTTGGCGAACACTCCGGAATCACTTGCCGGGCATGCAGGAACCACCTCTCAGACATGCCAGAACCCCGTGCCAATGACCCCGGAAGCACCAGCCGAGCACGCCGGAACCACCTGCTCGACTCGCCAGAACCACCTGCCGATCATGCAAAAATCAGCTGCCGGCTACGCCACAACCAGTTGGTGAACACTTTGGAATCACCTGCCAGGCTTGCTGGAACCACCTGCCAGTCATGCCAAAATCAGCTGCCAACTACGCCAGAACCGCTTGGCGGACACTGAGGAAACACCTGTCGGGCCGGCTGGAACCACATCTCAGATGTGCCAGAAACGTTTTCATGAGATGCTGGAACCACACCCCGAACAGACGGAAAACACCTGCCAGACCCGTCTGAACAAGCTTCCGAGCACGCCGGAACCACCTGCTCGACTCGCCGGAACCACCTACCTGACATGCCCAAATCACCAGCCGGGTATGCCAGAACCACTTGGCGGACACTCCGGAATCATCTGCCGGACATGCCGGAACCAGCTCTCACACACAGCAGAACCACGTGCCGGAGACGCCGGAAGCACCTGCCGAGCATGCCGGAGCCACCTGCTCGACTCGCCAGGAACACCTGCCGGACACGCCAAAATCACCTGCTTGGTACACCAGAACCACCTGGCGGACACTCCGAAATCACCTGTCGTGCATGCCGGAACCACCTCTCATACGTGCCGGAAGCACGTGCCGGACACGCCGGAATCACCTACCGGACAGACCGGAACCACCTGCCGAGCACGCCGGAGCCACCTGTTCGACTCGCTGGAACCACCTGCCGGACAGGCCAATATCAACTGCTGGCTATGCCAGAACCACCTGGGGGACGGTCCGGAATCGCCTGCCATCCATGGCGGAACCACCTCTCGGACGTACCAGAACCACCTGCCGGAGAAGCTGGAAACACTTCCTGGACAGTCTGGAACCACCTGCCGGCCAAGCCTGAACCACCTGCCAAGCACAACGGAACAACCTGCCAGACACGCCCAAATCACCTGCGTGTTATGCCAGAACCACTTGGAGGACTCTCTGGGATGACCTGCCGGGCATGCCGGAACCACCTCTCAGACGTGCCAGAACCATGTGGCGGACAGTCCGGAATCACCTGTTGGGCATGCGCAACCACCTCTGAGACGTACCAGAACCACATGCCGTGCAGGCTGGAACCACCTAGCGGACAGACCGGAATCACCTTTCGGGCATGCCGGAACCACCTGTCAGATGTGCCAGAAACACGTGCCGGAGACGCCGGAAGCACCTGCCAAGCACGTTGGAACCACCTGCTCAACTCGCCTGAACCACCTGCCGGACATGCCAAAATCACCTGCCGACTATGCCAGAACCACTTGGCGAACACTCCGGAATCACTTGCCGGGCATGCAGGAACCACCTCTCAGACATGCCAGAACCCCGTGCCAATGACCCCGGAAGCACCAGCCGAGCACGCCGGAACCACCTGCTCGACTCGCCAGAACCACCTGCCGATCACGCAAAAATCACCTGCCGGCTACGCCACAACCAGTTGGTGAACACTTTGGAATCACCTGCCAGGCTTGCTGGAACCACCTGCCAGTCATGCCAAAATCACCTGCCAACTACGCCAGAACCGCTTGGCGGACACTGCGGAAACACCTGTCGGGCCGGCCGGAACCACATCTCAGACGTGCCAGAACCATGTGCATGAGATGCTGGAACCACACCCCGAACAGATGGAAAACACCTGCCAGACCCGTCTGAACAACCTGCCGAGCACGCCGGAGCCACCTGCTCGACTCGCCGGAACCACCTACCTGACATGCCCAAATCACCAGCCGGGTATGCCAGAACCACTTGGCGGACACTCCGGAATCATCTGCCGGACATGCCGGAACCAGCTCTCAGACACACCAGAACCACGTGCCGGAGACGCCCGAAGCACCTGCCGAGCATGCCGGAGCCACCTGCTCGACTCGCCAGAAACACCTGCCGGACACGCCAAAATCACCTACTGGGTACGCCAGAACCACCTGGCGGACACTCCGAAATCACCTGTCGCGCATGCCGGAACCACCTCTCAGACGTGCCGGAAGCACGTGCCGGACACGCCGGAATCACCTACCGGACAGACCGGAACCACCTGCCGAGCACGCCGGAGCCACCTGTTCGACTCGCTGGAACCACCTGCCGGACAGGCCAATATCAACTGCTGGCTATGCCAGAACCACCTGGGGGACAGTCCGGGATCACCTGCCACCCATGGCGGAACCACCTCTCAGACGTACCAGAACCACCTGCCGGAGAAGCTGGAAACACGTCCTGGACAGACTGGAACCACGTGACGGCCATGCCTGAACCACCTGCCGAGCACGGCGGAACCACCTGCCGGACACGCCAAAATCACCTGCGTGTTATGCCAGAACCACTTGGAGGACTCTCTGGGATGACCTGCCGGGCATGCCGGAACCACCTCTCAGACGTGCCAGAACCATGTGGCGGACAGTCCGGAATCACCTGTTGGGCATGCGCAACCACCTCTGAGACGTACCAGAACCACATGCCGTGCAGGCTGGAACCACCTACCGGACAGACCGGAATCACCTTTCGGGCATGCCGGAACCACCTGTCAGATGTGCCAGAAACACGTGCCGGAGACGCCGGAAGCACCTGCCAAGCACGTTGGAACCACCTGCTCAACTCGCCTGAACCACCTGCCGGACATGCCAAAATCACCTGCCGACTATGCCAGAACCACTTGGCGAACACTCCGGAATCACTTGCCGGGCATGCAGGAACCACCTCTCAGACATGCCAGAACCCCGTGCCAATGACCCCGGAAGCACCAGCCGAGCACGCCGGAACCACCTGCTCGACTCGCCAGAACCACCTGCCGATCACGCAAAAATCACCCGCCGGCTGCGCCACAACCAGTTTGTGAACACTTTGGAATCACCTGCCAGGCTTGCTGGAACCACCTGCCAGTCATTCCAAAATCACCTGCCAACTACGCCAGAACCGCTTGGCGGACACTGCGGAAACACCTGTCGGGCCGGCTGGAACCACATCTCAGACGTGCCAGAAACGTGTTCATGAGATGCTGGAACCACACCCCGAACAGACGGATACCACCTGCCAGAACCGCCTGAACCACCTGCTGAGCACGCCGGAACCACCTGCTCGACTCACCGGTACCACCTCCCTGACACGCCAAAATCACCTGCGGGCTACGCCAGAACCACTTGGTCGACTCTCCGAAATGACCTGCCGGGCATGTTGGAACCACCTCTCAGACGTGCCAGAAGCACGTGGCAGACAGTCCGGAATCACCTGTTGGGCATACGCAACCACCTCTGACACGTACCAGAACCACGTGCCGTGCACGCCGGAGCCACCTACCGGACAGACCGGAATCAACTTTTGGGCATGCCGGAACCACCAGTCAGATGTGCCAGAAACACGTGCCGGAGACGCCGGAAGCACCTGCCGAGCACGTCGCAACCACCTGCTCAACTCACCAGAACCACCTGGCGGACACGCCAAAATCACCTGCCCGCTACACCAGCACCACTTCGGGGACAAGCCGGAATCACGTGAGGGGCATGCCGGCACAGCCTCTCAGACTGAACCTCGTGCCGGACACCACAGAACCACCTGCCGGACAGACCGGAACCACCTGCCGTACACACCGGAACCAGCGGCTCGACCCGCCGGAACGACCGCTGGACATGCAAAATCACCTGCCGGCTACGCCGGAAACACTTGGCGAACACTCCGGAATCACCTGCCGGGCATGCCGGAACCACCTCTCAGATATGCCAGAACCACGTGCCAATGACCCCGGAAGCACCTGCCGAGCACGCCGGAACCACCTGCTCGACTCGCCAGAACCACCTGCCGGACACGCAAAAATCACCTGCCGGCTACGTCACAACCAGTTGGGGAACACTTCGGAATCACCTGCCGGGCTTGCTGGAACCACCTGCCGGTCATGCCAAAATCACCTGCCTACTACGCCAGTACCACTTGGCGGACAGTGTGGAAACACCTGTCGGGCCGGCCGGAACCACACCTCAGACGTGCCAGAACCATGTGCATGAGATGCTGGAACCACACCCCGAACAGACGGAAAACACCTGCCAGACCCGTCTGAACAACCTGCCGAGCACGCCGGAGCCACCTGCTCGACTCGCCGGAACCACCTACCTGACATGCCCAAATCACCAGCCGGGTATGCCAGAACCACTTGGCGGACACTCCGGAATCATCTGCCGGACATGCCGGAACCAGCTCTCAGACACACCAGAACCACGTGCCGGAGACGCCGGAAGCACCTGCCGAGCATGCCGGAGCCACCTGCTCGACTCGCCAGAAACACCTGCCGGACACGCCAAAATCACCTGCCGGGTATGCCAGAACCACCTGGCGGACACTACGGAATCACCTGCCGCGCAAGCCGGAACCACCTCTCAGACGTGCCGGAAGCACGTGCCGCACACGCCGGAAACACCTACCGGACAGACCGGAACCACCTGCCGAGCACGCCGGAGCCACCTGTTCGACTCGCTGGAACCACCTGCCGGACAGGCCAATATCAACTGCTGGCTATGCCAGAACCACCTGGGGGACAGTCCGGGATCACCTGCCACCCATGGCGGAACCACCTCTCAGACGTACCAGAACCACCTGCCGGAGAAGCTGGAAACACGTCCTGGACAGACTGGAACCACGTGACGGCCATGCCTGAACCACCTGCCGAGCACGGCGGAACCACCTGCCGGACACGCCAAAATCACCTGCGGGCTACGCCAGAACCACTTGGTCGACTCTCCGAAATGACCTGCCGGGCATGTTGGAACCACCTCTCAGACGTGCCAGAAGCACGTGGCAGACAGTCCGGAATCACCTGTTGGGCATACGCAACCACCTCTGACACGTACCAGAACCAAGTGCCGTGCACGCCGGAGCCACCTACCGGACAGACCGGAATCAACTTTTGGGCATGCCGGAACCACCAGTCAGATGTGCCAGAAACACGTGCCGGAGACGCCGGAAGCACCTGCCGAGCACGTCGCAACCACCTGCTCAACTCACCAGAACCACCTGGCGGACACGCCAAAATCACCTGCCCGCTACACCAGCACCACTTCGGGGACAAGCCGGAATCACGTGAGGGGCATGCCGGCACAGCCTCTCAGACTGAACCTCGTGCCGGACACCACAGAACCACCTGCCGGACAGACCGGAACCACCTGCCAGACACGCCGGAACCACCGGCTCGACCCGCCGGAACGACCTCTGGACATGCAAAATCACCTGCCGGCTACGCCGGAAACACTTGGCGAACACTCCGGAATCACCTGCCGGGCATGCCGGAACCACCTCTCACATATGCCAGAACCACATGCCAATGACCCCGGAAGCACCTGCCGAGCACGCCGGAGCCACCTGTTGGACTCGCTGGAACCACCTGCCGGACAGGCCAATATCAACTTCTGGCTATGCCAGAACCACCTGGGGGACGGTCCGGAATCACCTGCCAGCCATGGCGGAACCACCTCTCAGACGTACCAGAACCACCTGCCGGAGAAGCTGGAAACACGTCCTGGACAGTCTGGAACCACCTGCCGGCCAAGCCTGAACCACCTGCCAAGCACAACGGAACAACCTGCCAGACACGCCAAAATCACCTGCGTGTTATGCCAGAACCACTTGGAGGACTCTCTGGGATGACCTGCCGGGCATGCCGGAACCACCTCTCAGACGTGCCAGAACCATGTGGCGGACAGTCCGGAATCACCTGTTGGGCATGCGCAACCACCTCTGAGACGTACCAGAACCACATGACGTGCAGGCTGGAACCACCTACCGGACAGACCGGAATCACCTTTCGGGCATGCCGGAACCACCTGTCAGATGTGCCAGAAACACGTGCCGGAGACGCCGGAAGCACCTGCCAAGCACGTTGGAACCACCTGCTCAACTCGCCTGAACCACCTGCCGGACATGCCAAAATCACCTGCCGACTATGCCAGAACCACTTGGCGAACACTCCGGAATCACTTGCCGGGCATGCAGGAACCACCTCTCAGACATGCCAGAACCCCGTGCCAATGACCCCGGAAGCACCAGCCGAGCACGCCGGAACCACCTGCTCGACTCGCCAGAACCACCTGCCGATCACGCAAAAATCACCTGCCGGCTACGCCACAACCAGTTGGTGAACACTTTGGAATCACCTGCCAGGCTTGCTGGAACCACCTGCCAGTCATGCCAAAATCACCTGCCAACTACACCAGAACCGCTTGGCGGACACTGCGGAAACACCTGTCGGGCCGGCTGGAACCACATCTCAGACGTGCCAGAAACGTGTTCATGAGATGCTGGAACCACACCCCGAACAGACGGATACCACCTGCCAGAACCGCCTGAACCACCTGCTGAGCACGCCGGAACCACCTGCTCGACTCACCGGTACCACCTACCTGACATGCCCAAATCACCAGCCGGGTATGCCAGAACCACTTGGCGGACACTCCGGAATCATCTGCCGGACATGCCGGAACCAGCTCTCAGACACACCAGAACCAAGTGCCGGAGACGCCGGAAGCACCTGCCGAGCATGCCGGAGCCACTTGCTCGATTCGCCAGAAACACCTGCCGGACACGCCAAAATCACCTGCCGGGTATGCCAGAACCACCTGGCGGACACTACGGAATCACCTGCCGCGCATGCCGGAACCACCTCTCAGACGTTCTGGAAGCACGTGCCAGACACGCCGGAAACACCTACCGGACAGACCGGAACCACCTGCCGAGCACGCCGGAGCCACCTGTTCGACTCGCTGGAACCACCTGCCGGACAGGCCAATATCAACTGCTGGCTATGCCAGAACCACCTGGGGGACGGTCCGGGATCACCTGCCAGCCATGGCGGAACCACCTCTCAGACGTACCAGAACCACCTGCCGGAGAAGCTGGAAACACGTCCTGGACAGACTGGAACCACGTGACGTCCATGCCTGAACCACCTGCCGAGCACGGCGGAGCCACCTGCCGGACACGCCAAAATCACCTGCGGGCTACGCCAGAACCACTTGGACGACTCTCCGAAATGACCTGCTGGGCATTACGGAACCACCTCTCAGACGTGCCAGAAGCACGTGGCGGACAGTCCGGAATCACCTGTTGGGCATACGCAACCACCTCTGACACGTACCAGAACCACGTGCCGTGCACGCCGGAACCACCTACCGGACAGACCGGAATCAACTTTTGGGCATGCCGGAACCACCAGTCAGATGTGCCAGAAACACGTGCCGGAGACGCCGGAAGCACCTGCCGAGCACGTCGCAACCAACTGCTCAACGCGCCTGAACCACCTGCCGGACACGCCAAAATCACCTGCCCGCTACACAAGCACCACTTCGGGGACAACCCGGAATCACGTGAGGGGCATGCCGGCACAGCCTCTCAGACTGAACCTCGTGCCGGACAGCACAGAACCACCTGCCGGACAGACCGGAACCACTTGCCGGACACGCCGGAACCACCGGCTCGACCCGCCGGAACGACCGCTGGACATGCAAAATCACCTGCCGGCTACGCCGGAAACACTTGGCGAACACTCCGGAATCACCTGCCGGGCATGCCGGAACCACCTCTCAGATATGCCAGAACCACGTGCCAATGACCCCGGAAGCACCTGCCGAGCACGCCGGAACCACCTGCTCGACTCGCCAGAACCACCTGCCGGACACGCAAAAATCACCTGCCGGCTACGCCACAACCAGTTGGGGAACACTTCGGAATCACCTGCCCGGCTTGCTGGAACCACCTGCCGGTCATGCCAAAATCACCTGCCTACTACGCCAGTACCACTTGGCGGACACTGTGGAAACACCTGTCGGGCCGGCCGGAACCACATCTCAGACGTGCCAGAACCATGTGCATGAGATGCTGGAACCACACCCAAAAGAGATGGAAAACACCTTCCAGACCCGTCTGAACAACCTGCCGAGCACGCCGGAGCCACCTGCTCAACTCGCCGGAACCACCTACCTGACATGCCCAAATCACCAGCCGGGTATGCCAGAACCACTTGGCGGACACTCCGGAATCATCTGCCGGACATGCCGGAACCAGCTCTCAGACAAACCAGAACCACGTGCCGGAGACGCCGGAAGCACCTGCCGAGCATGCCGGAGCCACCTGCTCGACTCGCCAGAAACACCTGCCGGACACGCCAAAATCACCTGCCGGGTACGCCAGAACCACCTGGCGGACATTCCGAAATCACCTGTCGCGCATGCCGGAACCACCTCTCAGACGTGCCGGAAGCACGTGCCGGACACGCCGGAATCACAGACCGGACAGACCGGAACCACCTGCCGAGCACGCCGGAGCCACCTGTTCGACTCGCTGGAACCACCTGCCGGACAGGCCAATATCAACTGCTGGCTATGCCAGAACCACCTGGGGGACGGTCCGGAATCACCTGCCAGCCATGGCGGAACCACCTCTCAGACGTACCAGAACCACCTGCCGGAGAAGCTGGAAACATGTCCTGGACAGTCTGGAACCACCTGCCGGCCAAGCCTGAACCACCTGCCAAGCACAACGGAACAACCTGCCAGACACGCCAAAATCACCTGCGTGTTATGCCAGAACCACTTGGAGGACTCTCTGGGATGACCTGCCGGGCATGCCGGAACCACCTCTCAGACGTGCGGGAACCATGTGGCGGACAGTCCGGAATCACCTGTTGGGCATGCGCAACCACCTCTGAGACGTACCAGAACCACATGCCGTGCAGGCTGGAACCACCTACCGGACAGACCGGAATCACCTTTCGGGCATGCCGGAACCACCTGTCAGATGTGCCAGAAACACGTGCCGGAGACGCCGGAAGCACCTGCAAGCACGTTGGAACCTACTGCTCAACTCGCCTGAACCACCTGCCGGACATGCCAAAATCACCTGCCGACTATTGCAGAACCACTTGGCGAACACTCCGGAATCACTTGCCGGGCATGCAGGAACCACGTCTCAGACATGCCAGAACCCCGTGCCAATGACCCCGGAAGCACCAGCCGAGCACGCCGGAACCACCTGCTCGACTCGCCAGAACCACCTGCCGATCACGCAAAAATCACCTGCCGGCTACGCCACAACCAGTTGGTGAACACTTTGGAATCACCTGCCAGGCTTGCTGGAACCACCTGCCAGTCATGC
Source organism: Equus przewalskii (assembly GCF_037783145.1). Lineage (NCBI taxonomy): Eukaryota > Metazoa > Chordata > Mammalia > Perissodactyla > Equidae > Equus > Equus przewalskii. The sequence continues at coordinate 40,858 of NW_027227909.1, read as the reverse complement.
CAAAATCACCTGCCAACTACGCCAGAACCGCTTGGCGGACACTGTGGAAACACCTGTCGGGCCGGCTGGAACCACATCTCAGACGTGCCAGAAACGTGTTCATGAGATGCTGGAACCACACCCCGAACAGACGGATACCACCTGCCAGAACCGCCTGAACCACCTGCTGAGCACGCCGGAACCTCCTGCTCGACTCACCGGTACCACCTACCTGACATGCCCAAATCACCAGCCGGGTATGCCAGAACCACTTGGCGGACACTCCGGAATCATCTGCCGGACATGCCGGAACCAGCTCTCAGACACACCAGAACCAAGTGCCGGAGACGCCGGAAGCACCTGCCGAGCATGCCGGAGCCACCTGCTCGACTCGCCAGAAACACCTGCCGGACACTCCAAAATCACCTGCCGGGTATGCCAGAACCACCTGGCGGACACTACGGAATCACCTGCCGCGCAGGCCGGAACCACCTCTCAGACGTGCCGGAAGCACGTGCCAGACACGCCGGAAACACCTACCGGACAGACCGGAACCACCTGCCAAGAACGCCGGAGCCACCTGTTCGACTCGCTGGAACCACCTGCCGGAAAGGCCAATATCGACTGCTGGCTATGCCAGAACCACCTGCTGGACAGTCCGGGATCACCTGCCAGCCATGGCGGAACCACCTCTCAGACGTACCAGAACCACCTGCCGGAGAAGCTGGAAACACGTCCTGGACAGTCTGGAACCACGTGACGGCCATGCCTGAACCACCTGCCTAGCACGGCGGAACCACCTGCCGGACACGCCAAAATCACCTGCGGGCTACGCCAGAACCACTTGGACGACTCTCCGAAATGACCTGCTGGGCATTACGGAACCACCTCTCAGACGTACCAGAAGCACGTGGCGGACAGTCCGGAATCACCTGTTGGGCATACGCAACCACCTCTGACACGTACCTGAACCACGTGCCGTGCACGCCGGAACCACCTACCGGACAGACCGGAATCAACTTTTGGGCATGCCGGAACCACCAGTCAGATGTGCCAGAAACACGTGCCGGAGACGCCGGAAGCACCTGCCGAGCACGTCGCAACCACCTGCTCAACTCGCCTGAACCACCTGCCGGACACGCCAAAATCACCTGCCCGCTACACCAGCACCACTTCGGGGACAAGCCGGAATCACGTGAGGGGCATGCCGGCACAGCCTCTCAGACTGAACCTCGTGCCGGACACCACAGAACCACCTGCCGGACAGACCGGAACCACCTGCCGGACACGCCGGAACCACCGGCTCGACCCGCCGGAACGACCGCTGGACATGCAAAATCACCTGCCGGCTATGCCGGAAACACTTGGCGAACACTCCGGAATCACCTGCCGGGCATGCCGGAACCACCTCTCACATATGCCAGAACCACGTGCCAATGACCCCGGAAGCACCTGCCGAGCACGCCGGAACCACCTGCTCGACTCGCCAGAACCACCTGCCGGACACGCAAAAATCACCTGCCGGCTACGCCACAACCAGTTGGGGAACACTTCGGAATCACCTGCCCGGCTTGCTGGAACCACCTGCCGGTCATGCCAAAATCACCTGCCTACTACGCCAGTACCACTTGGCGGACACTGTGGAAACACCTGTCGGGCCGGCCGGAACCACATCTCAGACGTGCCAGAACCATGTGCATGAGATGCTGGAACCACACCCAAAAGAGATGGAAAACACCTGCCAGACCCGTCTGAACAACCTGCCGAGCACGCTGGAGCCACCTGCTCAACTCGCCGGAACCACCTACCTGACATGCCCAAATCACCAGCCGGGTATGCCAGAACCACTTGGCGGACACTCCGGAATCATCTGCCGGACATGCCGGAACCAGCTCTCAGACACACCAGAACCACGTGCCGGAGACGCCGGAAGCACCTGCCGAGCATGCCGGAGCCACCTGCTCGACTCGCCAGAAACACCTGCCGGACACGCCAAAATCACCTGCCGGGTACGCCAGAACCACCTGGCGGACATTCCGAAATCACCTGTCGCGCATGCCGGAACCACCTCTCAGACGTGCTGGAAGCACGTGCCGGACACGCCGGAATCACCTACTGGACAGACCGGAACCACCTGCCGAGCACGCCGGAGCCACCTGATCGACTCGCTGGAACCACCTGCCGGACAGGCCAATATCGACTGCTGGCTATGCCAGAACCACCTGGGGGACAGTCCGGGATCACCTGCCAGCCATGGCGGAACCACCTCTCAGACGTACCAGAACCACCTGCCGGAGAAGCTGGAAACACGTCCTGGACAGTCTGGAACCACGTGACGGCCATGACTGAACCACCTGCCTAGCACGGCGGAACCACCTGCCGGACACGCCAAAATCACCTGCGGGCTACGCCAGAACCACTTGGACGACTCTCCGTTATGACCTGCCGGGCATGCCGGAACCACCTCTCAGACGTGCCAGAACCATGTGGCGGACAGTCCGGAATCACCTGTTGGGCATGCGCAACCACCTCTGAGACGTACCAGAACCACATGCCGTGCAGGCTGGAACCACCTACCGGACTGACCGCAATCACCTTTCGGGCATGCCGGAACCACCTGTCAGATGTGCCAGAAACACGTGCCGGAGACGCCGGAAGCACCTGCCAAGCACGTTGGAACCTACTGCTCAACTCGCCTGAACCACCTGCCGGACATGCCAAAATCACCTGACGACTATTGCAGAACCACTTGGTGAACACTCCGGAATCACTTGCCGGGCATGCAGGAACCACCTCTCAGACATGCCAGAACCCCGTGCCAATGACCCCGGAAGCACCAGCCGAGCACGCCGGAACCACCTGCTCGACTCGCCAGAACCACCTGCCGATCACGCAAAAATCACCTGCCGGCTACGCCACAACCAGTTGGTGAACACTTTGGAATCACCTGCCAGGCTTGCTGGAACCACCTTCCAGTCATGCCAAAATCACCTGCCAACTACGCCAGAACCGCTTGGCGGACACTGCGGAAACACCTGTCGGGCCGGCTGGAACCACATCTCAGACGTGCCAGAAACGTGTTCATGAGATGCTGGAACCACACCCCGAACAGACGGATACCACCTGCCAGAACCGCCTGAACCACCTGCTGAGCACGCCGGAACCTCCTGCTCGACTCACCGGTACCACCTACCTGACATGCCCAAATCACCAGCCGGGTATGCCAGAACCACTTGGCGGACACTCCGGAATCATCTGCCGGACATGCCGGAACCAGCTCTCAGACACACCAGAACCAAGTGCCGGAGACGCCGGAAGCACCTGCCGAGCATGCCGGAGCCACCTGCTCGACTCGCCAGAAATACCTGCCGGACACGCCAAAATCACCTGCGGGCTACGCCAGAACCACTTGGACGACTCTCCGAAATGACCTGCCGGGCATGTTGGAACCACCTCTCAGACGTGCCAGAAGCACGTGGCGGACAGTCCGGAATCACCTGTTGGGCATACGCAACCACCTCTGAGACGTACCAGAACCTCGTGCCGTGCACGCCGGAGCCACCTACCGGACAGACCGGAATCAACTTTTGGGCATGCCGGAACCACCAGTCAGATGTGCCAGAAACACGTGCCGGAGACGCCGGAAGCACCTGCCGAGCACGTCGCAACCACCTGCTCAACTCGCCTGAACCACCTGCCGGACACGCCAAAATCACCTGCCCGCTACACCAGCACCACTTCGGGGACAAGCCGGAATCACGTGAGGGGCATGCCGGCACAGCCTCTCAGACTGAACCTCGTGCCGGACACCACAGAACCACCTGCCGGACACGCCGGAACCACCGGCTCGACCCGCCGGAACGACCGCTGGACATGCAAAATCACCTGCCGGCTACGCCGGAAACACTTGGCGAACACTCCGGAATCACCTGCCGGGCATGCCGGAACCACCTCTCAGATATGCCAGAACCACGTGCCAATGACCCCGGAAGCACCTGCCGAGCACGCCGGAACCACCTGCTCGACTCGCCAGAACCACCTGCCGGACATGCAGAAATCACGTGCTGGCTACGCCACAACCAGCTGGGGAACACTTCGGAATCACCTGCCGGGCTTGCTGGAACCACCTGCCGGTCGTGCCAAAATCACCTGCCAACTACGCCAGTACCACTTGGCGGACACTGTGGAAACACCTGTCGGGCCGGCCGGAACCACATCTCAGACGTGCCAGAAACGTGTTCATGAGATGCTGGAACCACACCCCGAACAGACGGATACCACCTGCCAGAACCGCCTGAACCCCCTGCTGAGCACGCCGGAACCACCTGCTCGACTCACCGGTACCACCTCCCTGACACGCCAAAATCACCTGCTGGGTATGCCAGAACCACATGGCGGACACTCCGGAATCATCTGCCGGACATGCCGGAACCAGCTCTCAGACACACCAGAACCAAGTGCCGGAGACGCCGGAAGCACCTGCCGAGCATGCCGGAGCCACCTGCTCGACTCGCCAGAAACACCTGCCGGACACGCCAAAATCACCTGCCGGGTATGCCAGAACCACCTGGCGGACACTCCGGAATCACCTGTCTCGCATGCCGGAACCACCTCTCAGACGTGCTGGAAGCACGTGCTGGACACGCCGGAATCACCTACCGGACAGACCGGAACCACTTGCCGAGCACGCCGGAGCCACCTGTTCGACTCGCTGGAACCACCTGCCGGACAGGCCAATATCAACTGCTGGCTATGCCAGAACCACCTGGGGGACAGTCCGGGATCACCTGCCAGCCATGGCGGAACCACCTCTCAGACGTACCAGAACCACCTGCCGGAGAAGTTGGAAACACGTCCTGGACAGACTGGAACCACGTGACGGCCATGCCTGAACCACCTGCCGAGCACGGCGGAACCACCTGCTCGACTCGCCAGAAACACCTGCCGGACACGCCAAAATCACCTGCCGGGTACGCCAGAACCACCTGGCGGACACTCCGAAATCCCCTGTCGCGCATGCCGGAACCACCTCGCAGACGTGCCGGAAGCACGTGCCAGACACGCCGGAAACACCTACCGGACAGACCGGAACCACCTGCCAAGAACGCCGGAGCCACCTGTTCGACTCGCTGGAACCACCTGCCGGACAGGACAATATCAACTGCTGGCTATGCCAGAACCACCTGGGGGACAGTCCGGGATCACCTGCCAGCCATGGCGGAACCACCTCTCAGACGTACCAGAACCACCTGCCGGAGAAGCTGGAAACACGTCCTGGACAGACTGGAACCACGTGACGGCCATGCCTGAACCACCTGCCGAGCACGGCGGAACCACCTGCCGGACACGCCAAAATCACCTGCGGGCCACGCCAGAACCACTTGGACGACTCTCCGAAATGACCTGCCGGGCATGTGGGAACCACCTCTCAGACGTGCCAGAAGCACGTGGCGGACAGTCCGGAATCACCTGTTGGGCATACGCAACCACCTCTGACACGTACCAGAACCACGTGCCGTGCACGCCGGAACCACCTACCGGACAGACCGGAATCAACTTTTGGGCATGCCGGAACCACCAGTCAGATGTGCCAGAAACACGTGCCGGAGACGCCGGAAGCACCTGCCGAGCACGTCGCAACCACCTGCTCAACTCGCCTGAACCACCTGCCGGACACGCCAAAATCACCTGCCCGCTACACCAGCACCACTTCGGGGACAAGCCGGAATCACGTGAGGGGCATGCCGGCACAGCCTCTCAGACTGAACCTCGTGCCGGACACCACAGAACCACCTGCCGGACAGACCGGAACCACCTGCCGGACACGCCGGAACCACCGGCTCGACCCGCCGGAACGACCGCTGGACATGCAAAATCACCTGCCGGCTACGCCGGAAACACTTGGCGAACACTCCGGAATCACCTGCCGGGCATGCTGGAACCACCTCTCAGATATGCCTGAACCACGTGCCAATGACCCCGGAAGCACCTGCCGAGCACGCCGGAACCACCTGCTCGACTCGCCAGAACCACCTGCCGGACACGCAAAAATCACCTGCCGGCTACGCCACAACCAGTTGGGGAACACTTCGGAATCACCTGCCGGGCTTGCTGGAACCACCTGCCGGTCATGCCAAAATCACCTGCCTACTACGCCAGTACCACTTGGCGGACACTGTGGAAACACCTGTCGGGCCGGCCGGAACCACATCTCAGACGTGCCAGAACCATGTGCATGAGATGCTGGAACCACACACAAAACAGACGGAAAACACCTGCCAGACCCGTCTGAACAACCTGCCGAGCACGCCGGAGCCACCTGCTCGACTCGCCGGAACCACCTACCTGACATGCCCAAATCACAAGCCGGGTATGCCAGAACCACTTGGCGGACACTCCGGAATCATCTGCCGGACATGCCGGAACCAGCTCTCAGACACACCAGAACCACGTGCCGGAGACGCCGGAAGCACCTGCCGAGCATGCCGGAGCCACCTGCTCGACTCGCCAGAAACACCTGCCGGACATGCCAAAATCACCTTCTGGGTACGCCAGAACCACCTGGCGGACACTCCGAAATCACCTGTCGCGCATGCCGGAACCACCTCTCAGACGTGCCGCAAGCACGTGCCGGACAAGCCGGAATCACCTACCGGACAGACCGGAACCACCTGCCGAGCACGCCGGAGCCACCTGTTCGACTCGCTGGAACCACCTGCCGGACAGGCCAATATCAACTGCTGGCTATGCCAGAACCACCTGGGGGACGGTGCGGAATCACCTGCCAGCCATGGCGGAACCACCTCTCAGACGTACCAGAACCAACTAACGGAGAAGCTGGAAACACGTCCTGGACAGTCTGGAACCACCTGCCGGCCAAGCCTGAACCACCTGCCAAGCACAACGGAACAACCTGCCAGACACGCCAAAATCACCTGCGTGTTATGCCAGAACCACTTGGAGGACTCTCTGGGATGACCTGCCGGGCATGCCGGAACCACCTCTCAGACGTGCCAGAACCATGTGGCGGACAGTCCGGAATCACCTGTTGGGCATGCGCAACCACCTCTGAGACGTACCAGAACCACATGCCGTGCAGGCTGGAACCACCTAGCGGACAGACCGGAATCACCTTTCGGGCATGCCGGAACCACCTGTCAGATGTGCCAGAAACACGTGCCGGAGACGCCGGAAGCACCTGCCAAGCACGTTGGAACCACCTGCTCAACTCGCCTGAACCACCTGCCGGACATGCCAAAATCACCTGCCGACTATGCCAGAACCACTTGGCGAACACTCCGGAATCACTTGCCGGGCATGCAGGAACCACCTCTCAGACATGCCAGAACCCCGTGCCAATGACCCCGGAAGCACCAGCCGAGCACGCCGGAACCACCTGCTCGACTCGCCAGAACCACCTGCCGATCACGCAAAAATCACCTGCCGGCTACGCCACAACCAGTTGGTGAACACTTTGGAATCACCTGCCAGGCTTGCTGGAACCACCTGCCAGTCATGCCAAAATCACCTGCCAACTACGCCAGAACCGCTTGGCGGACACTGCGGAAACACCTGTCGGGCCGGCCGGAACCACATCTCAGACGTGCCAGAACCATGTGCATGAGATGCTGGAACCACACCCCGAACAGATGGAAAACACCTGCCAGACCCGTCTGAACAACCTGCCGAGCACGCCGGAGCCACCTGCTCGACTCGCCGGAACCACCTACCTGACATGCCCAAATCACCAGCCGGGTATGCCAGAACCACTTGGCGGACACTCCGGAATCATCTGCCGGACATGCCGGAACCAGCTCTCAGACACACCAGAACCACGTGCCGGAGACGCCCGAAGCACCTGCCGAGCATGCCGGAGCCACCTGCTCGACTCGCCAGAAACACCTGCCGGACACGCCAAAATCACCTACTGGGTACGCCAGAACCACCTGGCGGACACTCCGAAATCACCTGTCGCGCATGCCGGAACCACCTCTCAGACGTGCCGGAAGCACGTGCCGGACACGCCGGAATCACCTACCGGACAGACCGGAACCACCTGCCGAGCACGCCGGAGCCACCTGTTCGACTCGCTGGAACCACCTGCCGGACAGGCCAATATCAACTGCTGGCTATGCCAGAACCACCTGGGGGACAGTCCGGGATCACCTGCCACCCATGGCGGAACCACCTCTCAGACGTACCAGAACCACCTGCCGGAGAAGCTGGAAACACGTCCTGGACAGACTGGAACCACGTGACGGCCATGCCTGAACCACCTGCCGAGCACGGCGGAACCACCTGCCGGACACGCCAAAATCACCTGCGTGTTATGCCAGAACCACTTGGAGGACTCTCTGGGATGACCTGCCGGGCATGCCGGAACCACCTCTCAGACGTGCCAGAACCATGTGGCGGACAGTCCGGAATCACCTGTTGGGCATGCGCAACCACCTCTGAGACGTACCAGAACCACATGCCGTGCAGGCTGGAACCACCTACCGGACAGACCGGAATCACCTTTCGGGCATGCCGGAACCACCTGTCAGATGTGCCAGAAACACGTGCCGGAGACGCCGGAAGCACCTGCCAAGCACGTTGGAACCACCTGCTCAACTCGCCTGAACCACCTGCCGGACATGCCAAAATCACCTGCCGACTATGCCAGAACCACTTGGCGAACACTCCGGAATCACTTGCCGGGCATGCAGGAACCACCTCTCAGACATGCCAGAACCCCGTGCCAATGACCCCGGAAGCACCAGCCGAGCACGCCGGAACCACCTGCTCGACTCGCCAGAACCACCTGCCGATCACGCAAAAATCACCTGCCGGCTGCGCCACAACCAGTTTTTGAACACTTTGGAATCACCTGCCAGGCTTGCTGGAACCACCTGCCAGTCATTCCAAAATCACCTGCCAACTACGCCAGAACCGCTTGGCGGACACTGCGGAAACACCTGTCGGGCCGGCTGGAACCACATCTCAGACGTGCCAGAAACGTGTTCATGAGATGCTGGAACCACACCCCGAACAGACGGATACCACCTGCCAGAACCGCCTGAACCACCTGCTGAGCACGCCGGAACCACCTGCTCGACTCACCGGTACCACCTCCCTGACACGCCAAAATCACCTGCGGGCTACGCCAGAACCACTTGGTCGACTCTCCGAAATGACCTGCCGGGCATGTTGGAACCACCTCTCAGACGTGCCAGAAGCACGTGGCAGACAGTCCGGAATCACCTGTTGGGCATACGCAACCACCTCTGACACGTACCAGAACCACGTGCCGTGCACGCCGGAACCACCTACCGGACAGACCGGAATCAACTTTTGGGCATGCCGGAACCACCAGTCAGATGTGCCAGAAACACGTGCCGGAGACGCCGGAAGCACCTGCCGAGCACGTCGCAACCACCTGCTCAACTCACCTGAACCACCTGCCGGACACGCCAAAATCACCTGCCCGCTACACCAGCACCACTTCGGGGACAAGCCGGAATCACGTGAGGGGCATGCCGGCACAGCCTCTCAGACTGAACCTCGTGCCGGACACCACAGAACCACCTGCCGGACAGACCGGAACCACCTGCCGGACACGCCGGAACCACCGGCTCGACCCGCCGGAACGACCGCTGGACATGCAAAATCACCTGCCGGCTACGCCGGAAACACTTGGCGAACACTCCGGAATCACCTGCCGGGCATGCCGGAACCACCTCTCAGATATGCCAGAACCACATGCCAATGACCCCGGAAGAACCTGCCGAGCACGCCGGAACCAACTGCTCGACTCGCCAGAACCACCTGCCGGACACGCAAAAATCACCTGCCGGCTACGCCACAACCAGTTGGGGAACACTTCGGAATCACCTGCCGGGCTTGCTGGAACCACCTGCCGGTCATGCCAAAATCACCTGCCAATTACGCCAGTACCACTTGGCGGACACTGTGGAAACACCTGTCGGGCCGGCCGGAACCACATCTCAGACGTGCCAGAACCATGTGCATGAGATGCTGGAACCACACCCCGAACAGACGGAAAACACCTGCCAGACCCGTCTGAACAACCTGCCGAGCACGCCGGAGCCACCTGCTCGACTCGCCGGAACCACCTACCTGACATGCACAAATCACCAGCTGGGTATGCCAGAACCACTTGGCCGGCACTCCGGAATCATCTTCCGGACATGCCGGAACCAGCTCTCAGAGACATCAGAACCACGTGCCGGAGACGCTGGAAGCACCTGCCGAGCATGCCGGAGCCACCTGCTCGACTCGCCAGAAACACCTGCCGGACACGCCAAAATCACCTGCCGGGTACGCCAGAACCACCTGGCGGATACTCCAAAATCACCTGTCGCTCATGCCGGAACCACCTCTCAGACGTGCCGGAAGCACGTGCCGGACACGCCGGAAACACCTACCGGACAGACCGGAACCACCTGCCAAGAACGCCAAAGCCACCTGTTCGACTCGCTGGAACCACCTGCCGGACAGGCCAATATCAACTGCTGGCTATGCCAGAACCACCTGGGGGACAGTCCGGGATCACCTGCCAGCCATGGCGGAACCACCTCTCAGACGTACCAGAACCACTTGCCGGAGAAGCTGGAAACACGTCCTGGACAGACTGGAACCACGTGACGGCCATGCCTGAACCAAGTGCCGAGCACGGCGGAACAACCTGCCGGACACGCCAAAATCACCTGCGGGCTACGCCAGAACCACTTGGACGACTCTCCGAAATGACCTGCCGGGCATGTTGGAACCACCTCTCAGACGTGCCAGAAGCACGTGGCAGACAGTCCAGAATCACCTGTTGGGCATACGCAACTACCTCTGACACATACCAGAACCACGTGCCGTGCACGCCGGAACCACCTACCGGACAGACCGGAATCAACTTTTGGGCATGCCGGAACCACCAGTCAGATGTGCCAGAAACACGTCCCGGAGACGCCGGAAGCACCTGCCGAGCACGTCGCAACCACCTGCTCAACTCGCCTGAACCACCTGCCGGACACGCCAAAATCACCTGCCCGCTACACAAGCACCAATTCGGGGACAAGCCGGAATCACGTGAGGGGCATGCCGGCACAGCCTCTCAGACTGAACCTCGTGCCGGACACCACAGAACCACCTGCCGGACAGACCGGAACCACCTGCCGGACACGCCGGAACCACCGGCTCGACCCGCCGGAACGACCGCTGGACATGCAAAATCACCTGCCGGCTACACCAGAAACACTTGGCGAACACTCCGGAATCACCTGCCGGGCATGCCGGAACCACCTCTCAGATATGCCAGAACCACGTGCCAATGACCCCGGAAGCACCTGCCGAGCACGCCGGAACCACCTGCTCAACTCGCCAGAACCACCTGCCGGACACACAAAAATCACCTGCCGGCTACGCCACAACCAGTTGGGGAACACTTCGGAATCACCTGCCCGGCTTGCTGGAACCACCTGCCGGTCATGCCAAAATCACCTGCCAATTACGCCAGTACCACTTGGCGGACACTGTGGAAACACCTGTCGGGCCGGCCGGAACCACATCTCAGACGTGCCAGAACCATGTGCATGAGATGCTGGAACCACACCCCGAACAGACAGAAAACACCTGCCAGACCCGTCTGAACAACCTGCCGAGCACGCCGGAGCCACCTGCTCGACTCGCCGGATCCAACTACCTGACATGCCCAAATCACCAGCCGGGTATGCCAGAACCACTTGGCGGACACTCCGGAATCATCTGCCGGACATGCCGGAACCAGCTCTCAGACACACCAGAACCACGTGCCGGAGACGCCCGAAGCACCTGCCGAGCATGCCGGAGCCACCTGCTCGACTCGCCAGAAACACCTGCCGGACATGCCAAGATCACCTGCTGGGTACGCCAGAACCACCTGGCGGACACTCCGAAATCACCTGTCGCGCATGCCGGAACCACCTCTCAGACGTGCCGGAAGCACGTGCCGGACACGCCGGAATCACCTACCGGACAGACCGGAACCACCTGCCGAGCACGCCGGAGCCACCTGTTCGACTCGCTGGAACCACCTGCCGGACAGGCCAATATCAACTGCTGGCTATGCGAGAACCACCTGGGGGACGGTCCGGAATTGCCTGCCAGCCATGGCGGAACCACCTCTCAGACGTACCAGAACCACCTGCCGGAGAAGCTGGAAACACATCCTGGACAGTCTGGAACCACCTGCCGGCCAAGCCTGAACCACCTGCCAAGCACAACGGAACAACCTGCCAGACACGCCAAAATCACATGCGTGTTATGCCAGAACCACTTGGAGGACTCTCTGGGATGACCTGCCGGGCATGCCGGAACCACCTCTCAGACGTGCCAGAACCATGTGGCGGACAGTCCGGAATCACCTGTTGGGCATGCGCAACCACCTCTGAGACGTACCAGAACCACATGCCGTGCAGGCTGGAACCACCTACCAGACAGACCGGAATCACCTTTCGGGCATGCCGGAACCACCTGTCAAATGTGCCAGAAACACGTGCCGGAGACGCCGGAAGCACCTGCCAAGCACGTTGGAACCACCTGCTCAACTCGCCTGAACCACCTGCCGGACATGCCAAAATCACCTGCCGACTATGCCAGAACCACTTGGCGAACACTCCGGAATCACTTGCCGGGCATGCAGGAACCACCTCTCAGACATGCCAGAACCCCGTGCCAATGACCCCGGAAGCACCAGCCGAGCACGCCGGAACCACCTGCTCGACTCGCCAGAACCACCTGCCGATCACGCAAATATCACCCGCCGGCTACGCCACAACCAGTTGGTGAACACTTTGGAATCACCTGCCAAGCTTGCTGGAACCACCTGCCAGTCATGCCAAAATCACCTGCCAACTACGCCAGAACCGCTTGGCGGACACTGCGGAAACACCTGTCGGGCCGGCTGAAACCACATCTCAGACGTGCCAGAAACGTGTTCATGAGATGCTGGAACCACACCCCGAACAGACGGATACCACCTGCCAGAACCGCCTGAACCACCTGCTGAGCACGCCGGAACCACCTGTTCGACTCACCGGTACCACCTCCCTGACACGCCAAAATCACCTGCTGGGTATGCCAGAACCACTTGGCGGACACTCCGGAATCATCTGCCGGACATGCCGGAACCAGCTCTCAGACACACCAGAACCAAGTGCCGGAGACGCCGGAAGCACCTGCCGAGCATGCCGGAGCCACCTGCTCGACTCGCCAGAAACACCTGCCGGACACGCCAAAATCACCTGCCGGGTATGCCAGAACCACCTGGCGGACACTACGGAATCACCTGCCGCGCATGCCGGAACCACCTCTCAGACGTGCCGGAAGCACGTGCCGCACACGCCGGAAACACCTACCGGACAGACCGGAACCACCTGCCAAGAACGCCGGAGCCACCTGTTCGACTCGCTGGAACCACCTGCCGGACAGGCCAATATCAACTGCTGGCTATGCCAGAACCACCTGGGGGACAGTCCGGGATCACCTGCCAGCCATGGCGGAACCACCTCTCAGACGTACCAGAACCACCTGCCGGAGAAGCTGGAAACACGTCCTGGACAGACTGGAACCACGTGACGGCCATGCCTGTACCACCTGCCGAGCACGGCGGAACCACCTGCCGGACACGCCAAAATCACCTGCGGGCTACGCCAGAACCACTTGGACGACTCTCCGAAATGACCTGCCGGGCATGTTGGAACCACCTCTCAGACGTGCCAGAAGCACGTGGCGGACAGTCCGGAATCACCTGTTGGGCATACGCAAACACCTCTGAGACGTACCAGAACCACGTGCCGTGCACGCCGGAGCCACCTACCGGACAGACCGGAATCAACTTTTGGGCATGCCGGAACCACCAGTCAGATGTGCCAGAAACACGTCCCGGAGACGCCGGAAGCACCTGCCGAGCACGTCGCAACCACCTGCTCAACTCGCCTGAACCACCTGCCGGACACGCCAAAATCACCTGCCCGCTACACCAGCACCACTTCGGGGACAAGCCGGAATCACGTGAGGGGCATGCCGGCACAGCCTCTCAGACTGAACCTCGTGCCGGACACCACAGAACCACCTGCCGGACAGACCGGAACCACCTGCCGGACACGCCGGAACCACCGGCTCGACCCGCCGGAACGACCGCTGGACATGCAAAATCACCTGCCGACTACGCCGGAAACACTTGGCGAACACTCCGGAATCACCTGCCGGGCATGCCGGAACCACCTCTCAGACGTACCAGGACCACCTGCCGGAGAAGCTGGAAACACGTCCTGGACAGTCTGGAACCACCTGCCGGCCAAGCCTGAACCACCTGCCAAGCACAACGGAACAACCTGCCAGACACGCCAAAATCACCTGCGTGTTATGCCAGAACCACTTGGAGGACTCTCTGGGATGACCTGCCGGGCATGCCGGAACCACCTCTCAGACGTGCCAGAACCATGTGGCGGACAGTCCGGAATCACCTGTTGGGCATGCGCAACCACCTCTGAGACGTACCAGAACCACATGCCGTGCAGGCTGGAACCACCTACCGGACAGACCGGAATCACCTTTCGGGCATGCCGGAACCACCTGTCAGATGTGCCAGAAACACGTGCCGGAGACGCCGGAAGCACCTGCCAAGCACGTTGGAACCACCTGCTCAACTCGCCTGAACCACCTGCCGGACATGCCAAAATCACCTGCCGACTATGCCAGAACCACTTGGCGAACACTCCGGAATCACTTGCCGGGCATGCAGGAACCAACTCTCAGACATGCCAGAACCCCGTGCCAATGACCCCTTAAGCACCAGCCGAGCATGCCGGAACCACCTGCTCGACTCGCCAGAACCACCTGCCGATCACGCAAAAATCACCCGCCGGCTACGCCACAACCAGTTGGGGAACACTTCGGAATCACCTGCCGGGCTTGCTGGAACCACCTGCCGGTCATGCCAAAATCACCTGCCAACTACGCCAGTACCACTTGGCGGACACTGTGGAAACACCTGTCGGGCCGGCCGGAACCACATCTCAGACGTGCCAGAACCATGTGCATGAGATGCTGGAACCACAGCCCGAACAGACGGAAAACACCTGCCAGACCCGTCTGAACAACCTGCCGAGCACGCCGGAGCCACCTGCTCGACTCGCCGGAACCACCTACCTGACATGCCCAAATCACCAGCCGGGTATGCCAGAACCACTTGGCGGACACTCCGGAATCATCTGCCGGACATGCCGGAACCAGCTCTCAGACACACCAGAACCACGTGCCGGAGACACCGGAAGCACCTGCCGAGCATGCCGGAGCCACCTGCTCGACTCGCCAGAAATACCTGCCGGACACGCCAAAATCACCTGCGGGCTACGCCAGAACCACTTGGACGACTCTCCGAAATGACCTGCCGGGCATGTTGGAACCACCTCTCAGACGTGCCAGAAGCACGTGGCGGACAGTCCGGAATCACCTGTTGGGCATACGCAACCACCTCTGAGACGTACCAGAACCTCGTGCCGTGCACGCCGGAGCCACCTACCGGACAGACCGGAATCAACTTTTGGGCATGCCGGAACCACCAGTCAGATGTGCCAGAAACACGTGCCGGAGACGCCGGAAGCACCTGCCGAGCACGTCGCAACCACCTGCTCAACTCGCCTGAACCACCTGCCGGACACGCCAAAATCACCTGCCCGCTACACCAGCACCACTTCGGGGACAAGCCGGAATCACGTGAGGGGCATGCCGGCACAGCCTCTCAGACTGAACCTCGTGCCGGACACCACAGAACCACCTGCCGGACACGCCGGAACCACCGGCTCGACCCGCCGGAACGACCGCTGGACATGCAAAATCACCTGCCGGCTACGCCGGAAACACTTGGCGAACACTCCGGAATCACCTGCCGGGCATGCCGGAACCACCTCTCAGATATGCCAGAACCACGTGCCAATGACCCCGGAAGCACCTGCCGAGCACGCCGGAACCACCTGCTCGACTCGCCAGAACCACCTGCCGGACATGCAGAAATCACGTGCTGGCTACGCCACAACCAGCTGGGGAACACTTCGGAATCACCTGCCGGGCTTGCTGGAACCACCTGCCGGTCGTGCCAAAATCACCTGCCAACTACGCCAGTACCACTTGGCGGACACTGTGGAAACACCTGTCGGGCCGGCCGGAACCACATCTCAGACGTGCCAGAAACGTGTTCATGAGATGCTGGAACCACACCCCGAACAGACGGATACCACCTGCCAGAACCGCCTGAACCCCCTGCTGAGCACGCCGGAACCACCTGCTCGACTCACCGGTACCACCTCCCTGACACGCCAAAATCACCTGCTGGGTATGCCAGAACCACATGGCGGACACTCCGGAATCATCTGCCGGACATGCCGGAACCAGCTCTCAGACACACCAGAACCAAGTGCCGGAGACGCCGGAAGCACCTGCCGAGCATGCCGGAGCCACCTGCTCGACTCGCCAGAAACACCTGCCGGACACGCCAAAATCACCTGCCGGGTATGCCAGAACCACCTGGCGGACACTCCGGAATCACCTGTCTCGCATGCCGGAACCACCTCTCAGACGTGCTGGAAGCACGTGCTGGACACGCCGGAATCACCTACCGGACAGACCGGAACCACTTGCCGAGCACGCCGGAGCCACCTGTTCGACTCGCTGGAACCACCTGCCGGACAGGCCAATATCAACTGCTGGCTATGCCAGAACCACCTGGGGGACAGTCCGGGATCACCTGCCAGCCATGGCGGAACCACCTCTCAGACGTACCAGAACCACCTGCCGGAGAAGTTGGAAACACGTCCTGGACAGACTGGAACCACGTGACGGCCATGCCTGAACCACCTGCCGAGCACGGCGGAACCACCTGCTCGACTCGCCAGAAACACCTGCCGGACACGCCAAAATCACCTGCCGGGTACGCCAGAACCACCTGGCGGACACTCCGAAATCCCCTGTCGCGCATGCCGGAACCACCTCGCAGACGTGCCGGAAGCACGTGCCAGACACGCCGGAAACACCTACCGGACAGACCGGAACCACCTGCCAAGAACGCCGGAGCCACCTGTTCGACTCGCTGGAACCACCTGCCGGACAGGACAATATCAACTGCTGGCTATGCCAGAACCACCTGGGGGACAGTCCGGGATCACCTGCCAGCCATGGCGGAACCACCTCTCAGACGTACCAGAACCACCTGCCGGAGAAGCTGGAAACACGTCCTGGACAGACTGGAACCACGTGACGGCCATGCCTGAACCACCTGCCGAGCACGGCGGAACCACCTGCCGGACACGCCAAAATCACCTGCGGGCCACGCCAGAACCACTTGGACGACTCTCCGAAATGACCTGCCGGGCATGTGGGAACCACCTCTCAGACGTGCCAGAAGCACGTGGCGGACAGTCCGGAATCACCTGTTGGGCATACGCAACCACCTCTGACACGTACCAGAACCACGTGCCGTGCACGCCGGAACCACCTACCGGACAGACCGGAATCAACTTTTGGGCATGCCGGAACCACCAGTCAGATGTGCCAGAAACACGTGCCGGAGACGCCGGAAGCACCTGCCGAGCACGTCGCAACCACCTGCTCAACTCGCCTGAACCACCTGCCGGACACGCCAAAATCACCTGCCCGCTACACCAGCACCACTTCGGGGACAAGCCGGAATCACGTGAGGGGCATGCCGGCACAGCCTCTCAGACTGAACCTCGTGCCGGACACCACAGAACCACCTGCCGGACAGACCGGAACCACCTGCCGGACACGCCGGAACCACCGGCTCGACCCGCCGGAACGACCGCTGGACATGCAAAATCACCTGCCGGCTACGCCGGAAACACTTGGCGAACACTCCGGAATCACCTGCCGGGCATGCTGGAACCACCTCTCAGATATGCCTGAACCACGTGCCAATGACCCCGGAAGCACCTGCCGAGCACGCCGGAACCACCTGCTCGACTCGCCAGAACCACCTGCCGGACACGCAAAAATCACCTGCCGGCTACGCCACAACCAGTTGGGGAACACTTCGGAATCACCTGCCGGGCTTGCTGGAACCACCTGCCGGTCATGCCAAAATCACCTGCCTACTACGCCAGTACCACTTGGCGGACACTGTGGAAACACCTGTCGGGCCGGCCGGAACCACATCTCAGACGTGCCAGAACCATGTGCATGAGATGCTGGAACCACACACAAAACAGACGGAAAACACCTGCCAGACCCGTCTGAACAACCTGCCGAGCACGCCGGAGCCACCTGCTCGACTCGCCGGAACCACCTACCTGACATGCCCAAATCACAAGCCGGGTATGCCAGAACCACTTGGCGGACACTCCGGAATCATCTGCCGGACATGCCGGAACCAGCTCTCAGACACACCAGAACCACGTGCCGGAGACGCCGGAAGCACCTGCCGAGCATGCCGGAGCCACCTGCTCGACTCGCCAGAAACACCTGCCGGACATGCCAAAATCACCTTCTGGGTACGCCAGAACCACCTGGCGGACACTCCGAAATCACCTGTCGCGCATGCCGGAACCACCTCTCAGACGTGCCGCAAGCACGTGCCGGACAAGCCGGAATCACCTACCGGACAGACCGGAACCACCTGCCGAGCACGCCGGAGCCACCTGTTCGACTCGCTGGAACCACCTGCCGGACAGGCCAATATCAACTGCTGGCTATGCCAGAACCACCTGGGGGACGGTGCGGAATCACCTGCCAGCCATGGCGGAACCACCTCTCAGACGTACCAGAACCAACTAACGGAGAAGCTGGAAACACGTCCTGGACAGTCTGGAACCACCTGCCGGCCAAGCCTGAACCACCTGCCAAGCACAACGGAACAACCTGCCAGACACGCCAAAATCACCTGCGTGTTATGCCAGAACCACTTGGAGGACTCTCTGGGATGACCTGCCGGGCATGCCGGAACCACCTCTCAGACGTGCCAGAACCATGTGGCGGACAGTCCGGAATCACCTGTTGGGCATGCGCAACCACCTCTGAGACGTACCAGAACCACATGCCGTGCAGGCTGGAACCACCTAGCGGACAGACCGGAATCACCTTTCGGGCATGCCGGAACCACCTGTCAGATGTGCCAGAAACACGTGCCGGAGACGCCGGAAGCACCTGCCAAGAACGTTGGAACCTACTGCTCAACTCGCCTGAACCACCTGCCGGACATGCCAAAATCACCTGCCGACTATGCCAGAACCACTTGGCGAACACTCCGGAATCACTTGCCGGGCATGCAGGAACCACCTCTCAGACATGCCAGAACCCCGTGCCAATGACCCCGGAAGCACCAGCCGAGCACGCCGGAACCACCTGCTCGACTCGCCAGAACCACCTGCCGATCACGCAAAAATCACCCGCCGGCTACGCCACAACCAGTTGGTGAACACTTTGGAATCACCTGCCAGGCTTGCTGGAACCACCTGCCAGTCATGCCAAAATCACCTGCCAACTACGCCAGAACCGCTTGGCGGACACTGCGGAAACACCTGTCGGGCCGGCTGGAACCACATCTCAGACGTGCCAGAAACCTGTTCATGAGATGCTGGAACCACACCCCGAACAGACTGATACCACCTGCCAGAACAGCCTGAAACACCTGCTGAGCACGCCGGAACCACCTGCTCGACTCACCGGTACCACCTCCCTGACACGCCAAAATCACCTGCTGGGTATGCCAGAACCACTTGGCGGACACTCCGGAATCATCTGCCGGACATGCCGGAACCAGCTCTCAGACACACCAGAACCAAGTGCCGGAGACGCCGGAAGCACCTGCCGAGCATGCCGGAGCCACCTGCTCGACTCGCCAGAAACACCTGCCGGACACGCCAAAATCACCTGCCAGGAATGCCAGAACCACCTGGCGGAAACTACGGAATCACCTGCCGCGCATGCCGGAACCACCTCTCAGACGTGCCGGAAGCACGTGCCGCACACGCCGGAAACACCTACCGGACAGACCGGAACCACCTGCCAAGAACGCCGGAGCCACCTGTTCGACTCGCTGGAACCACCTGCCGGACAGGCCAATATCATCTGCTGGCTATGCCAGAACCACCTGGGGGACAGTCCAGGATCACCTGCCAGCCATGGCGGAACCACCTCTCAGACGTACCAGAACCACCTGCCGGAGAAGCTGGAAACACGTCCTGGACAGACTGGAACCACGTGACGGCCATGCCTGAACCACCTGCCGAGCACGGCGGAACCACCTGCCGGACACGCCAAAATCACCTGGGGGCTACGCCAGAACCACTTGGACGACTCTCCGAAATGACCTGCCGGGCTTGTTGGAACCACCTATCAGACGTGCCAGAAGCACGTGGCGGACAGTCCGTAATCACCTGTTAGGCATACGCAACCACCTCTGACACGTACCAGAACCACGTGCCGTTCACTCCGGAACCACCTACCGGACAGACCGGAATCAACTTTTGGGCATGCCGGAACCGCCAGTCAGATGTGCCAGAAACACGTGCCGGAGACGCCAGAAGCACCTGCCGAGCACGTCGCAACCACCTGCTCAACTCGCCTGAACCACCTGCCGGACACGCCAAAATCACCTGCCAGCTACACCAGCACCACTTCGGGGACAAGCCGGAATCACGTGAGTGGCATGCCGGCACAGCCTCTCAGACTGAACCTCGTGCCGGACACCACAGAACCACCTGACGGACAGACCGGAACCACCTGCCGGACACGCTGGGAACCACCGGCTCGACCCGCCGGAACGACCGCTGGACATGCAAAGTCACCTGCCGGCTACGCCGGAAACACTTGGCGAACACTCCGGAATCACCTGCCGGGCATGCCGGAACCACCTCTCAGATATGCCAGAACCACGTGCCAATGACCCCGGAAGCACCTGCCGAGCACGCCGGAACCACCGGCTCGACTCGCCAGAACCACCTGCCGGACACGCAAAAATCACCTGCCGGCTACGCCACAACCAGTTGGGGAACACTTCGGAATCACCTGCTGGGCTTGCTGGAACCACCTGCCGGTCATGCCAAAATCACCTGCCAACTACGCCAGTACCACTTGGCGGACACTGTGGAAACACCTGTCGGGCCGGCCGGAACCACATCTCAGACGTGCCAGAACCATGTGCATGAGATGCTGGAACCACACCCCGAACAGACGGATACCACCTGCCAGAACCGACTGAACCACCTGCCGAGCACGCCGGAACCAGCTGCTCGACTCACCGGTACCACCTCCCTGACACGCCAAAATCACCTGCTGGGTATGCCAGAACCACTTGGCGGACACTCCGGAATCATCTGCCGGACATGCCGGAACCAGCTCTCAGACACAACAGAACCAAGTGCCGGAGACGCCGGAAGCACCTGCCGAGCATGCCGGAGCCACCTGCTCGACTCGCCAGAAACACCTGCCGGACACGCCAAAATCACCTGCCGGGTATGCCATAACCACCTGGCGGACACTCCGGAATCACCTGCCGCGCATGCCGGAACCACCTCTCAGACGTGCTGGAAGCACGTGCCAGACACGCCGGAAACACCTACCGGAGAGACCGGAACCACCTGCCAAGAACGCCGGAGCCACCTGTTTGACTCTCTGGAACCACCTGCCGGACAGGCCAATATCAACTGCTGGCTATGCCAGAACCACCTGGGGGACAGTAAGGGATCACCTGCCAGCCATGGCGGAACCACCTCTCAGATGTACCAGAACGACCTGCCGGAGAAGTTGGAAACATGTCCTGGACAGACTGGAACCACGTGACGGCCATGCCTGAACCACCTGCCGAGCACGGCGGAACCACCTGCTCGACTCGCCAGAAACACCTGCCGGACACGCCAAAATCACCTGCCGGGTACGCCAGAACCACCTGGCGGACACTCCGAAATCACCTGTCGCGCATGCCGGAACCACCTCTCAGACGTGCCGGAAGCACGTGCCAGACACGCCGGAAACACCTACCGGACAGACCGGAACCACCTGCCAAGAACGCCGGAGCCACCTGTTCGACTCGCTGGAACCACCTGCCGGACAGGCCAATATCAACTGCTGGCTATGCCAGAACCACCTGGGGGACAGTCCGGGATCACCTGCCAGCCATGGCGGAACCACCTCTCAGACGTACCAGAACCACCTGCCGGAGAAGCTGGAAACACGTCCTGGACAGACTGGGACCACGTGACGGCCATGTCTGAACCACCTGCCGAGCACGGCGGAACCACCTGCCGGACACGCCAAAATCACCTGCGGGCTACGCCAGAACCACTTGGACGACTCTCCGAAATGACCTGCCGGGCATGCCGGAACCACCTCTCAGACGTGCCAGAAGCACGTGGCGGACAGTCCGGAATCACCTGTTGGGCATACGCAACCACCTCTGACACGTACCAGAACCACGTGCCGTGCACGCCGGAACCACCTACCGGACAGACCGGAATCAACTTTTGGGCATGCCGGAACCACCAGTCAGATGTGCCAGAAACACGTGCCGGAGACGCCGGAAGCACCTGCCGAGCACGTCGCAACCACCTGCTCAACTCGCCTGAACCACCTGCCGGACACGCCAAAATCACCTGCCCGCTACACCAGCACCACTTCGGGGACAAGCCGGAATCACGTGAGGGGCATGCCGGCACAGCCTCTCAGACTGAACCTCGTGCCGGACACCACAGAACCACCTGCCGGACAGACCGGAACCACCTGCCGGACACGCCGGAACCACCGGCTCGACCCGCCGGAACGACCGCTGGACATGCAAAATCACCTGCCGGCTACGCCGGAAACACTTGGCGAACACTCCGGAATCACCTGCCGGGCATGCCGGAACCACCTCTCACATATGCCAGAACCACGTGCCAATGACCCCGGAAGCACCTGCCGAGCACGCCGGAACCACCGGCTCGACTCACCAGAACCACCTGCCGGACACGCAAAAATCACCTGCCGGCTACGCCACAACCAGTAGGGGAACACTTCGGAATCACCTGCCGGGCTTGCTGGAACCACCTGCCGGTCATGCCAATATCACCTGCCTACTACGCCAGTACCACTTGGCGGACACTGTGGAAACACCTGTCGGGCCGGCCGGAACCACATCTCAGACGTGCCAGAACCATGTGCATGAGATGCTGGAACCACACCCCGAACAGACGGAAAACACCTGCCAGAACCGTCTGAACAACCTGCCGAGCACGCCGGAGCCACCTGCTCGACTCGCCGGAACCACCTACCTGACATGCCCAAATCACCAGCCGGGTATGCCAGAACCACTTGGCGGACACTCCGGAATCATCTGCCGGACATGCCGGAACCAGCTCTCAGACACACCAGAACCACGTGCCGGAGACGCCCGAAGCACCTGCCGAGCATGCCGGAGCCACCTGCTCGACTCGCCAGAAACACCTGCCGGACACGCCAAAATCACCTGCCGGGTACGCCAGAACCACCTGGCGGACATTCCAAAATCACCTGTCGCGCATGCCGGAACCACCTCTCAGACGTGCCGGAAGCACGTGCCGGACACGCCGGAATCACCTACCGGACAGACCGGAACCACCTGCCAAGCACGCCCGAGCCACCTGTACGACTCGCTGGAACCACCTGCCGGACAGGCCAATATCAACTGCTGGCTATGCCAGAACCACCTGGGGGACGGTCCGGAATCACCTGCCAGCCATGGCGGAACCACCTCTCAGACGTACCAGAACCACCTGCCGGAGAAGCTGGAAACACGTCCTGGACAGTCTGGAACCACCTGCCGGCCAAGCCTGAACCACCTGCCAAGCACAACGGAACAACCTGCCAGACACGCCAAAATCACCTGCGTGTTATGCCAGAACCACTTGGAGGACTCTCTGGGATGACCTGCCGGGCATGCCGGAACCACCTCTCAGACGTGCCAGAACCATGTGGCGGACAGTCCGGAATCACCTGTTGGGCATGCGCAACCACCTCTGAGACGTACCAGAACCACATGACGTGCAGGCTGGAACCACCCACCGGACAGACCGGAATGACCTTTCGGGCATGCCGGAACCACCTGTCAGATGTGCCAGAAACACGTGCCGGAGACGCCGGAAGCACCTGCCAAGCACGTTGGAACCACCTGCTCAACTCGCCTGAACCACCTGCCGGACATGCCAAAATCACCTGCCGACTATGCCAGAACCACTTGGCGAACACTCCGGAATCACTTGCCGGGCATGCAGGAACCACCTCTCAGACATGCCAGAACCCCGTGCCAATGACCCCGGAAGCACCAGCCGAGCACGCCGGAACCACCTGCTCGACTCGCCAGAACCACCTGCCGATCACGCAAAAATCACCTGCCGGCTACGCCACAACCAGTTGGTGAACACTTTGGAATCACCTGCCAGGCTTGCTGGAACCACCTGCCAGTCATGCCAAAATCACCTGCCAACTACACCAGAACCGCTTGGCGGACACTGCGGAAACACCTGTCGGGCCGGCTGGAACCACATCTCAGACGTGCCAGAAACGTGTTCATGAGATGCTGGAACCACACCCCGAACAGACGGATACCACCTGCCAGAACCGCCTGAACCACCTGCTGAGCACGCCGGAACCACCTGCTCGACTCACCGGTACCACCTACCTGACATGCCCAAATCACCAGCCGGGTATGCCAGAACCACTTGGCGGACACTCCGGAATCATCTGCCGGACATGCCGGAACCAGCTCTCAGACACACCAGAACCAAGTGCCGGAGACGCCGGAAGCACCTGCCGAGCATGCCGGAGCCACTTGCTCGATTCGCCAGAAACACCTGCCGGACACGCCAAAATCACCTGCCGGGTATGCCAGAACCACCTGGCGGACACTACGGAATCACCTGCCGCGCATGCCGGAACCACCTCTCAGACGTTCTGGAAGCACGTGCCAGACACGCCGGAAACACCTACCGGACAGACCGGAACCACCTGCCGAGCACGCCGGAGCCACCTGTTCGACTCGCTGGAACCACCTGCCGGACAGGCCAATATCAACTGCTGGCTATGCCAGAACCACCTGGGGGACGGTCCGGGATCACCTGCCAGCCATGGCGGAACCACCTCTCAGACGTACCAGAACCACCTGCCGGAGAAGCTGGAAACACGTCCTGGACAGACTGGAACCACGTGACGTCCATGCCTGAACCACCTGCCGAGCACGGCGGAGCCACCTGCCGGACACGCCAAAATCACCTGCGGGCTACGCCAGAACCACTTGGACGACTCTCCGAAATGACCTGCTGGGCATTACGGAACCACCTCTCAGACGTGCCAGAAGCACGTGGCGGACAGTCCGGAATCACCTGTTGGGCATACGCAACCACCTCTGACACGTACCAGAACCACGTGCCGTGCACGCCGGAACCACCTACCGGACAGACCGGAATCAACTTTTGGGCATGCCGGAACCACCAGTCAGATGTGCCAGAAACACGTGCCGGAGACGCCGGAAGCACCTGCCGAGCACGTCGCAACCAACTGCTCAACGCGCCTGAACCACCTGCCGGACACGCCAAAATCACCTGCCCGCTACACAAGCACCACTTCGGGGACAACCCGGAATCACGTGAGGGGCATGCCGGCACAGCCTCTCAGACTGAACCTCGTGCCGGACAGCACAGAACCACCTGCCGGACAGACCGGAACCACTTGCCGGACACGCCGGAACCACCGGCTCGACCCGCCGGAACGACCGCTGGACATGCAAAATCACCTGCCGGCTACGCCGGAAACACTTGGCGAACACTCCGGAATCACCTGCCGGGCATGCCGGAACCACCTCTCACATATGCCAGAACCACGTGCCAATGACCCCGGAAGCACCTGCCGAGCACGCCGGAACCACCTGCTCGACTCGCCAGAACCACCTGCCGGACACGCAAAAATCACCTGCCGGCTACGCCACAACCAGTTGGGGAACACTTCGGAATCACCTGCCCGGCTTGCTGGAACCACCTGCCGGTCATGCCAAAATCACCTGCCTACTACGCCAGTACCACTTGGCGGACACTGTGGAAACACCTGTCGGGCCGGCCGGAACCACATCTCAGACGTGCCAGAACCATGTGCATGAGATGCTGGAACCACACCCAAAAGAGATGGAAAACACCTTCCAGACCCGTCTGAACAACCTGCCGAGCACGCCGGAGCCACCTGCTCAACTCGCCGGAACCACCTACCTGACATGCCCAAATCACCAGCCGGGTATGCCAGAACCACTTGGCGGACACTCCGGAATCATCTGCCGGACATGCCGGAACCAGCTCTCAGACAAACCAGAACCACGTGCCGGAGACGCCGGAAGCACCTGCCGAGCATGCCGGAGCCACCTGCTCGACTCGCCAGAAACACCTGCCGGACACGCCAAAATCACCTGCCGGGTACGCCAGAACCACCTGGCGGACATTCCGAAATCACCTGTCGCGCATGCCGGAACCACCTCTCAGACGTGCCGGAAGCACGTGCCGGACACGCCGGAATCACAGACCGGACAGACCGGAACCACCTGCCGAGCACGCCGGAGCCACCTGTTCGACTCGCTGGAACCACCTGCCGGACAGGCCAATATCAACTGCTGGCTATGCCAGAACCACCTGGGGGACGGTCCGGAATCACCTGCCAGCCATGGCGGAACCACCTCTCAGACGTACCAGAACCACCTGCCGGAGAAGCTGGAAACATGTCCTGGACAGTCTGGAACCACCTGCCGGCCAAGCCTGAACCACCTGCCAAGCACAACGGAACAACCTGCCAGACACGCCAAAATCACCTGCGTGTTATGCCAGAACCACTTGGAGGACTCTCTGGGATGACCTGCCGGGCATGCCGGAACCACCTCTCAGACGTGCGGGAACCATGTGGCGGACAGTCCGGAATCACCTGTTGGGCATGCGCAACCACCTCTGAGACGTACCAGAACCACATGCCGTGCAGGCTGGAACCACCTACCGGACTGACCGGAATCACCTTTCGGGCATGCCGGAACCACCTGTCAGATGTGCCAGAAACACGTGCCGGAGACGCCGGAAGCACCTGCAAGCACGTTGGAACCTACTGCTCAACTCGCCTGAACCACCTGCCGGACATGCCAAAATCACCTGCCGACTATTGCAGAACCACTTGGCGAACACTCCGGAATCACTTGCCGGGCATGCAGGAACCACGTCTCAGACATGCCAGAACCCCGTGCCAATGACCCCGGAAGCACCAGCCGAGCACGCCGGAACCACCTGCTCGACTCGCCAGAACCACCTGCCGATCACGCAAAAATCACCTGCCGGCTACGCCACAACCAGTTGGTGAACACTTTGGAATCACCTGCCAGGCTTGCTGGAACCACCTGCCAGTCATGCCAAAATCACCTGCCAACTACGCCAGAACCGCTTGGCGGACACTGCGGAAACACCTGTCGGGCCGGCTGGAACCACATCTCAGACGTGCCAGAAACGTGTTCATGAGATGCTGGAACCACACCCCGAACAGACGGATACCACCTGCCAGAACCGCCTGAACCACCTGCTGAGCACGCCGGAACCTCCTGCTCGACTCACCGGTACCACCTACCTGACATGCCCAAATCACCAGCCGGGTATGCCAGAACCACTTGGCGGACACTCCGGAATCATCTGCCGGACATGCCGGAACCAGCTCTCAGACACACCAGAACCAAGTGCCGGAGACGCCGGAAGCACCTGCCGAGCATGCCGGAGCCACCTGCTCGACTCGCCAGAAACACCTGCCGGACACTCCAAAATCACCTGCCGGGTATGCCAGAACCACCTGGCGGACACTACGGAATCACCTGCCGCGCAGGCCGGAACCACCTCTCAGACGTGCCGGAAGCACGTGCCAGACACGCCGGAAACACCTACCGGACAGACCGGAACCACCTGCCAAGAACGCCGGAGCCACCTGTTCGACTCGCTGGAACCACCTGCCGGAAAGGCCAATATCGACTGCTGGCTATGCCAGAACCACCTGCTGGACAGTCCGGGATCACCTGCCAGCCATGGCGGAACCACCTCTCAGACGTACCAGAACCACCTGCCGGAGAAGCTGGAAACACGTCCTGGACAGTCTGGAACCACGTGACGGCCATGCCTGAACCACCTGCCTAGCACGGCGGAACCACCTGCCGGACACGCCAAAATCACCTGCGGGCTACGCCAGAACCACTTGGACGACTCTCCGAAATGACCTGCTGGGCATTACGGAACCACCTCTCAGACGTACCAGAAGCACGTGGCGGACAGTCCGGAATCACCTGTTGGGCATACGCAACCACCTCTGACACGTACCTGAACCACGTGCCGTGCACGCCGGAACCACCTACCGGACAGACCGGAATCAACTTTTGGGCATGCCGGAACCACCAGTCAGATGTGCCAGAAACACGTGCCGGAGACGCCGGAAGCACCTGCCGAGCACGTCGCAACCACCTGCTCAACTCGCCTGAACCACCTGCCGGACACGCCAAAATCACCTGCCCGCTACACCAGCACCACTTCGGGGACAAGCCGGAATCACGTGAGGGGCATGCCGGCACAGCCTCTCAGACTGAACCTCGTGCCGGACACCACAGAACCACCTGCCGGACAGACCGGAACCACCTGCCGGACACGCCGGAACCACCGGCTCGACCCGCCGGAACGACCGCTGGACATGCAAAATCACCTGCCGGCTACGCCGGAAACACTTGGCGAACACTCCGGAATCACCTGCCGGGCATGCCGGAACCACCTCTCACATATGCCAGAACCACGTGCCAATGACCCCGGAAGCACCTGCCGAGCACGCCGGAACCACCTGCTCGACTCGCCAGAACCACCTGCCGGACACGCAAAAATCACCTGCCGGCTACGCCACAACCAGTTGGGGAACACTTCGGAATCACCTGCCCGGCTTGCTGGAACCACCTGCCGGTCATGCCAAAATCACCTGCCTACTACGCCAGTACCACTTGGCGGACACTGTGGAAACACCTGTCGGGCCGGCCGGAACCACATCTCAGACGTGCCAGAACCATGTGCATGAGATGCTGGAACCACACCCAAAAGAGATGGAAAACACCTGCCAGACCCGTCTGAACAACCTGCCGAGCACGCTGGAGCCACCTGCTCAACTCGCCGGAACCACCTACCTGACATGCCCAAATCACCAGCCGGGTATGCCAGAACCACTTGGCGGACACTCCGGAATCATCTGCCGGACATGCCGGAACCAGCTCTCAGACACACCAGAACCACGTGCCGGAGACGCCGGAAGCACCTGCCGAGCATGCCGGAGCCACCTGCTCGACTCGCCAGAAACACCTGCCGGACACGCCAAAATCACCTGCCGGGTACGCCAGAACCACCTGGCGGACATTCCGAAATCACCTGTCGCGCATGCCGGAACCACCTCTCAGACGTGCTGGAAGCACGTGCCGGACACGCCGGAATCACCTACTGGACAGACCGGAACCACCTGCCGAGCACGCCGGAGCCACCTGATCGACTCGCTGGAACCACCTGCCGGACAGGCCAATATCGACTGCTGGCTATGCCAGAACCACCTGGGGGACAGTCCGGGATCACCTGCCAGCCATGGCGGAACCACCTCTCAGACGTACCAGAACCACCTGCCGGAGAAGCTGGAAACACGTCCTGGACAGTCTGGAACCACGTGACGGCCATGACTGAACCACCTGCCTAGCACGGCGGAACCACCTGCCGGACACGCCAAAATCACCTGCGGGCTACGCCAGAACCACTTGGACGACTCTCCGTTATGACCTGCCGGGCATGCCGGAACCACCTCTCAGACGTGCCAGAACCATGTGGCGGACAGTCCGGAATCACCTGTTGGGCATGCGCAACCACCTCTGAGACGTACCAGAACCACATGCCGTGCAGGCTGGAACCACCTACCGGACTGACCGCAATCACCTTTCGGGCATGCCGGAACCACCTGTCAGATGTGCCAGAAACACGTGCCGGAGACGCCGGAAGCACCTGCCAAGCACGTTGGAACCTACTGCTCAACTCGCCTGAACCACCTGCCGGACATGCCAAAATCACCTGACGACTATTGCAGAACCACTTGGTGAACACTCCGGAATCACTTGCCGGGCATGCAGGAACCACCTCTCAGACATGCCAGAACCCCGTGCCAATGACCCCGGAAGCACCAGCCGAGCACGCCGGAACCACCTGCTCGACTCGCCAGAACCACCTGCCGATCACGCAAAAATCACCTGCCGGCTACGCCACAACCAGTTGGTGAACACTTTGGAATCACCTGCCAGGCTTGCTGGAACCACCTTCCAGTCATGCCAAAATCACCTGCCAACTACGCCAGAACCGCTTGGCGGACACTGCGGAAACACCTGTCGGGCCGGCTGGAACCACATCTCAGACGTGCCAGAAAGGTGTTCATGAGATGCTGGAACCACACCCCGAACAGACGGATACCACCTGCCAGAACCGCCTGAACCACCTGCTGAGCACGCCGGAACCTCCTGCTCGACTCACCGGTACCACCTACCTGACATGCCCAAATCACCAGCCGGGTATGCCAGAACCACTTGGCGGACACTCCGGAATCATCTGCCGGACATGCCGGAACCAGCTCTCAGACACACCAGAACCAAGTGCCGGAGACGCCGGAAGCACCTGCCGAGCATGCCGGAGCCACCTGCTCGACTCGCCAGAAATACCTGCCGGACACGCCAAAATCACCTGCGGGCTACGCCAGAACCACTTGGACGACTCTCCGAAATGACCTGCCGGGCATGTTGGAACCACCTCTCAGACGTGCCAGAAGCACGTGGCGGACAGTCCGGAATCACCTGTTGGGCATACGCAACCACCTCTGAGACGTACCAGAACCTCGTGCCGTGCACGCCGGAGCCACCTACCGGACAG
The DNA here is from genome assembly GCF_037783145.1 of Equus przewalskii. NCBI lineage: Eukaryota > Metazoa > Chordata > Mammalia > Perissodactyla > Equidae > Equus > Equus przewalskii. The sequence goes on along the minus strand of NW_027227909.1, from coordinate 9,902 downwards.
ACCGGAATCAACTTTTGGGCATGCCGGAACCACCAGTCAGATGTGCCAGAAACACGTGCCGGAGACGCCGGAAGCACCTGCCGAGCACGTCGCAACCACCTGCTCAACTCGCCTGAACCACCTGCCGGACACGCCAAAATCACCTGCCCGCTACACCAGCACCACTTCGGGGACAAGCCGGAATCACGTGAGGGGCATGCCGGCACAGCCTCTCAGACTGAACCTCGTGCCGGACACCACAGAACCACCTGCCGGACACGCCGGAACCACCGGCTCGACCCGCCGGAACGACCGCTGGACATGCAAAATCACCTGCCGGCTACGCCGGAAACACTTGGCGAACACTCCGGAATCACCTGCCGGGCATGCCGGAACCACCTCTCAGATATGCCAGAACCACGTGCCAATGACCCCGGAAGCACCTGCCGAGCACGCCGGAACCACCTGCTCGACTCGCCAGAACCACCTGCCGGACATGCAGAAATCACGTGCTGGCTACGCCACAACCAGCTGGGGAACACTTCGGAATCACCTGCCGGGCTTGCTGGAACCACCTGCCGGTCGTGCCAAAATCACCTGCCAACTACGCCAGTACCACTTGGCGGACACTGTGGAAACACCTGTCGGGCCGGCCGGAACCACATCTCAGACTTGCCAGAAACGTGTTCATGAGATGCTGGAACCACACCCCGAACAGACGGATACCACCTGCCAGAACCGCCTGAACCCCCTGCTGAGCACGCCGGAACCACCTGCTCGACTCACCGGTACCACCTCCCTGACACGCCAAAATCACCTGCTGGGTATGCCAGAACCACATGGCGGACACTCCGGAATCATCTGCCGGACATGCCGGAACCAGCTCTCAGACACACCAGAACCAAGTGCCGGAGACGCCGGAAGCACCTGCCGAGCATGCCGGAGCCACCTGCTCGACTCGCCAGAAACACCTGCCGGACACGCCAAAATCACCTGCCGGGTATGCCAGAACCACCTGGCGGACACTCCGGAATCACCTGTCTCGCATGCCGGAACCACCTCTCAGACGTGCTGGAAGCACGTGCTGGACACGCCGGAATCACCTACCGGACAGACCGGAACCACTTGCCGAGCACGCCGGAGCCACCTGTTCGACTCGCTGGAACCACCTGCCGGACAGGCCAATATCAACTGCTGGCTATGCCAGAACCACCTGGGGGACAGTCCGGGATCACCTGCCAGCCATGGCGGAACCACCTCTCAGACGTACCAGAACCACCTGCCGGAGAAGTTGGAAACACGTCCTGGACAGACTGGAACCACGTGACGGCCATGCCTGAACCACCTGCCGAGCACGGCGGAACCACCTGCTCGACTCGCCAGAAACACCTGCCGGACACGCCAAAATCACCTGCCGGGTACGCCAGAACCACCTGGCGGACACTCCGAAATCCCCTGTCGCGCATGCCGGAACCACCTCGCAGACGTGCCGGAAGCACGTGCCAGACACGCCGGAAACACCTACCGGACAGACCGGAACCACCTGCCAAGAACGCCGGAGCCACCTGTTCGACTCGCTGGAACCACCTGCCGGACAGGACAATATCAACTGCTGGCTATGCCAGAACCACCTGGGGGACAGTCCGGGATCACCTGCCAGCCATGGCGGAACCACCTCTCAGACGTACCAGAACCACCTGCCGGAGAAGCTGGAAACACGTCCTGGACAGACTGGAACCACGTGACGGCCATGCCTGAACCACCTGCCGAGCACGGCGGAACCACCTGCCGGACACGCCAAAATCACCTGCGGGCCACGCCAGAACCACTTGGACGACTCTCCGAAATGACCTGCCGGGCATGTGGGAACCACCTCTCAGACGTGCCAGAAGCACGTGGCGGACAGTCCGGAATCACCTGTTGGGCATACGCAACCACCTCTGACACGTACCAGAACCACGTGCCGTGCACGCCGGAACCACCTACCGGACAGACCGGAATCAACTTTTGGGCATGCCGGAACCACCAGTCAGATGTGCCAGAAACACGTGCCGGAGACGCCGGAAGCACCTGCCGAGCACGTCGCAACCACCTGCTCAACTCGCCTGAACCACCTGCCGGACACGCCAAAATCACCTGCCCGCTACACCAGCACCACTTCGGGGACAAGCCGGAATCACGTGAGGGGCATGCCGGCACAGCCTCTCAGACTGAACCTCGTGCCGGACACCACAGAACCACCTGCCGGACAGACCGGAACCACCTGCCGGACACGCCGGAACCACCGGCTCGACCCGCCGGAACGACCGCTGGACATGCAAAATCACCTGCCGGCTACGCCGGAAACACTTGGCGAACACTCCGGAATCACCTGCCGGGCATGCTGGAACCACCTCTCAGATATGCCTGAACCACGTGCCAATGACCCCGGAAGCACCTGCCGAGCACGCCGGAACCACCTGCTCGACTCGCCAGAACCACCTGCCGGACACGCAAAAATCACCTGCCGGCTACGCCACAACCAGTTGGGGAACACTTCGGAATCACCTGCCGGGCTTGCTGGAACCACCTGCCGGTCATGCCAAAATCACCTGCCTACTACGCCAGTACCACTTGGCGGACACTGTGGAAACACCTGTCGGGCCGGCCGGAACCACATCTCAGACGTGCCAGAACCATGTGCATGAGATGCTGGAACCACACACAAAACAGACGGAAAACACCTGCCAGACCCGTCTGAACAACCTGCCGAGCACGCCGGAGCCACCTGCTCGACTCGCCGGAACCACCTACCTGACATGCCCAAATCACAAGCCGGGTATGCCAGAACCACTTGGCGGACACTCCGGAATCATCTGCCGGACATGCCGGAACCAGCTCTCAGACACACCAGAACCACGTGCCGGAGACGCCGGAAGCACCTGCCGAGCATGCCGGAGCCACCTGCTCGACTCGCCAGAAACACCTGCCGGACATGCCAAAATCACCTTCTGGGTACGCCAGAACCACCTGGCGGACACTCCGAAATCACCTGTCGCGCATGCCGGAACCACCTCTCAGACGTGCCGCAAGCACGTGCCGGACAAGCCGGAATCACCTACCGGACAGACCGGAACCACCTGCCGAGCACGCCGGAGCCACCTGTTCGACTCGCTGGAACCACCTGCCGGACAGGCCAATATCAACTGCTGGCTATGCCAGAACCACCTGGGGGACGGTCCGGAATCACCTGCCAGCCATGGCGGAACCACCTCTCAGACGTACCAGAACCACCTAACGGAGAAGCTGGAAACACGTCCTGGACAGTCTGGAACCACCTGCCGGCCAAGCCTGAACCACCTGCCAAGCACAACGGAACAACCTGCCAGACACGCCAAAATCACCTGCGTGTTATGCCAGAACCACTTGGAGGACTCTCTGGGATGACCTGCCGGGCATGCCGGAACCACCTCTCAGACGTGCCAGAACCATGTGGCGGACAGTCCGGAATCACCTGTTGGGCATGCGCAACCACCTCTGAGACGTACCAAAACCACATGCCGTGAAGGCTGGAACCACCTACCGGACTGACCGGAATCACCTTTCGGGCATGCCGGAACCACCTGTCAGATGTGCCAGAAACACGTGCCGGAGACGCCGGAAGCACCTGCCAAGCACGTTGGAACCTACTGCTCAACTCGCCTGAACCACCTGCCGGACATGCCAAAATCACCTGCCGACTATTGCAGAACCAATTGGCGAACACTCCGGAATCACTTGCCGGGCATGCAGGAACCACCTCTCAGACATGCCAGAACCCCGTGCCAATGACCCCGGAAGCACCAGCCGAGCACGCCGGAACCACCTGCTCGACTCGCCAGAACCACCTGCCGGACACGCAAAAATCACCTGCCGGCTACGCCACAACCAGTTGGGCAACACTTCGGAATCACCTGCCGGGCTTGCTGGAACCCCCTGCCGGTCATGCCAAAATCACCTGCCAACTACGCCAGTACCACTTGGCGGACACTGTGGAAACACCTGTCGGGCCGGCCGGAACCACATCTCAGACGTGCCAGAACCATGTGCATGAGATGCTGGAACCACACCCAGAACAGACGGAAAACACCTGCCAGACCCGTCTGAACAACCTGCCGAGCACGCCGGAGCCACCTGCTCGACTCGCCGGAACCACCTACCTGACATGCCAAAATCACCAGCCGGGTATGCCAGAACCACTTGGCGGACACTCCGGAATCATCCGCCGGACATGCCGGAACCAGCTCTCAGACACACCAGAACCACGTGCCGGAGACGCCGGAGCACCTGCCGAGCAGGCAGGAGCCACCTGCTCGACTCGCCGGAACCACCTACCTGACATGCCAAAATCACCAGCCGGGTATGCCAGAACCACTTGGCGGACACTCCGGAATCATCTGCCGGACATGCCGGAACCAGCTCTCAGACACACCAGAACCACGAGCCGGAGACGCCGGAAGCACCTGCCGAGCATGCCGGAGCCACCTGCTCGACTCGCCAGAAACACCTGCCGGACACGCCAAAATCACCTGCCGGGTAGGCCAGAACCACCTGGCGGACACTCCGAAATCACCTGTCGCGCATGCCGGAACCACCTCTCAGACGTGCCGGAAGCACGTGCCGGACACGCCGGAATCACCTACCGGACAGACAGGAACCACCTGCCGAGCACGCCGGAGCCACCTGTTCGACTCGCTGGAACCACCTGCCGGACAGGCCAATATCAACTGCTGGCTATGCCAGAACCACCTGGGGGACGGTCCGGAATCACCTGCCAGCCATGGCGGAACCACCTCTCAGACGTACCAGAACCACCTAACGGAGAAGCTGGAAACACGTCCTGGACAGTCTGGAACCACCTGCCGGCCAAGCCTGAACCACCTGCCAAGCACAACGGAACAACCTGCCAGACACGCCAAAATCACCTGCGTGTTATGCCAGAACCACTTGGAGGACTCTCTGGGATGACCTGCCGGGCATGCCGGAACCACCTCTCAGACGTGCCAGAACCATGTGGCGGACAGTCCGGAATCACCTGTTGGGCATGCACAACCACCTCTGAGACGTACCAAAACCACATGCCGTGAAGGCTGGAACCACCTACCGGACTGACCGGAATCACCTTTCGGGCATGCCGGAACCACCTGTCAGATGTGCCAGAAACACGTGCCGGAGACGCCGGAAGCACCTGCCAAGCACGTTGGAACCTACTGCTCAACTCGCCTGAACCACCTGCCGGACATGCCAAAATCACCTGCCGACTATTGCAGAACCAATTGGCGAACACTCCGGAATCACTTGCCGGGCATGCAGGAACCACCTCTCAGACATGCCAGAACCCCGTGCCAATGACCCCGGAAGCACCAGCCGAGCACGCCGGAACCACCTGCTCGACTCGCCAGAACCACCTGCCGGACACGCAAAAATCACCTGCCGGCTACGCCACAACCAGTTGGGGAACACTTCGGAATCACCTGCCGGGCTTGCTGGAACCCCCTGCCGGTCATGCCAAAATCACCTGCCAACTACGCCAGTACCACTTGGCGGACACTGTGGAAACACCTGTCGGGCCGGCCGGAACCACATCTCAGACGTGCCAGAACCATGTGCATGAGATGCTGGAACCACACCCAGAACAGACGGAAAACACCTGCCAGACCCGTCTGAACAACCTGCCGAGCACGCCGGAGCCACCTGCTCGACTCGCCGGAACCACCTACCTGACATGCCAAAATCACCAGCCGGGTATGCCAGAACCACTTGGCGGACACTCCGGAATCATCCGCCGGACATGCCGGAACCAGCTCTCAGACACACCAGAACCACGTGCCGGAGACGCCGGAGCACCTGCCGAGCAGGCCGGAGCCACCTGCTCGACTCGCCGGAACCACCTACCTGACATGCCAAAATCACCAGCCGGGTATGCCAGAACCACTTGGCGGACACTCCGGAATCATCTGCCGGACATGCCGGAACCAGCTCTCAGACACACCAGAACCACGAGCCGGAGACGCCGGAAGCACCTGCCGAGCATGCCGGAGCCACCTGCTCGACTCGCCAGAAACACCTGCCGGACACGCCAAAATCACCTGCCGGGTAGGCCAGAACCACCTGGCGGACACTCCGAAATCACCTGTCGCGCATGCCGGAACCACCTCTCAGACGTGCCGGAAGCACGTGCCGGACACGCCGGAATCACCTACCGGACAGACAGGAACCACCTGCCGAGCACGCCGGAGCCACCTGTTCGACTCGCTGGAACCACCTGCCGGACAGGCCAATATCAACTGCTGGCTATGCCAGAACCACCTGGGGGACGGTCCGGAATCACCTGCCAGCCATGGCGGAACCACCTCTCAGACGTACCAGAACCACCTGCCGGAGAAGCTGGAAACACGTCCTGGACAGTCTGGAACCACCTGCCGGCGAAGCCTGAACCACCTGCCAAGCACAACGGAACAACCTGCCAGACACGCCAAAATCACCTGCGTGTTATGCCAGAACCACTTGGAGGACTCTCTGGGATGACCTGCCGGGCATGCCGGAACCACCTCTCCGACGTGCGGGAACCATGTGGCGGACAGTCCGGAATCACCATTTGGGCATGCGCAACCACCTCTGAGACGTACCAGAACCACATGCCATGCAGGCTGGAACCACCTACCGGACTGACCGCAATCACCTTTCGGGCATGCCGGAACCACCTGTCAGATGTGCCAGAAACACGTGCCGGAGACGCCGGAAGCACCTGCCAAGCACGTTGGAACCTACTGCTCAACTCGCCTGAACCACCTGCCGGACATGCCAAAATCACCTGCCGACTATTGCAGAACCACTTGGCGAACACTCCGGAATCACTTGCCGGGCATGCAGGAACCACCTCTCAGACATGCCAGAACCCCGTGCCAATGACCCCGGAAGCACCAGCCGAGCACGCCGGAACCACCTGCTCGACTCGCCAGAACCACCTGCCGATCACGCAAAAATCACCTGCCGGCTACGCCACAACCAGTTGGTGAACACTTTGGAATCACCTGCCAGGCTTGCTGGAACCACTTGCCAGTCATGCCAAAATCACCTGCCAACTACGCCAGGACCGCTTGGCGGACACTGCGGAAACACCTGTCGGGCCGGCTGGAACCACATCTCAGACGTGCCAGAAACGTGTTCATGAGATGCTGGAACCACACCCCGAACAGACGGATACCACCTGCCAGAACCGCCTGAACCACCTGCTGAGCACGCCGGAACCACCTGCTCAACTCGCCTGAACCACCTGCCGGACACGCCAAAATCACCTGCCCGCTACACCAGCACCACTTCGGGGACAAGCCGGAATCACGTGAGGGGCATGCCGGCACAGCCTCTCAGACTGAACCTCGTGCCGGACACCACAGAACCACCTGCCGGACAGACCGGAACCACCTGCCGGACACGCCGGAACCACCGGCTCGACCCGCCGGAACGACCGCTGGACATGCAAAATCACCTGCCGGCTACGCCGGAAACACTTGGCGAACACTCCGGAATCACCTGCCGGGCATGCCGGAACCACCTCTCAGATATGCCAGAACCACGTGACAATGACCCCGGAAGCACCTGCCGAGCACGCCGGAACCACCTGCTCGACTCGCCGGAACCACCTGCCGGACACGCAAAAATCACCTGCCGGCTACGCCACAACCAGTTGGGCAACACTTCGGAATCACCTGCCGGGCTTGCTGGAACCACCTGCCGGTCATGCGAAAATCACCTGCCAACTACGCCAGTACCACTTGGCGGACACTGTGGAAACACCTGTCGGGCCGGCCGGAACCACATCTCAGACGTGCCAGAACCATGTGCATGAGATGCTGGAACCACACCCAGAACAGACGGAAAACACCTGCCAGACCCGTCTGAACAACCTGCCGAGCACGCCGGAGCCACCTGCTCGACTCGCCGGAACCACCTACCTGACATGCCAAAATCACCAGCCGGGTATGCCAGAACCACTTGGCGGACACTCCGGAATCATCCGCCGGACATGCCGGAACCAGCTCTCAGACACACCAGAACCACGTGCCGGAGACGCCGGAGCACCTGCCGAGCATGCCGGAGCCACCTGCTCGACTCGCCGGAACCACCTACCTGACATGCCAAAATCACCAGCCGGGTATGCCAGAACCACTTGGCGGACACTCCGGAATCATCTGCCGGACATGCCGGAACCAGCTCTCAGACACACCAGAACCACGTGCCGGAGACGCCGGAAGCACCTGCCGAGCATGCCGGAGCCACCTGCTCGACTCGCCAGAAACACCTGCCGGACACGCCAAAATCACCTGCCGGGTACGCCAGAACCACCTGGCGGACACTCCGAAATCACCTGTCGCGCATGCCGCAACCACCTCTCAGACGTGCCGGAAGCACGTGCCGGACATGCCGGAATCACCTACCGGACAGACCAGAACCACCTGCCGAGCACGCCGGAGCCACCTGTTCGACTCGCTGGAACCACCTGCTGGACAGGCCAATATCAACTGCTGGCTATGCCAGAACCACCTGGGGGACGGTCCGGAATCGCCTGCCAGCCATGGCGGAACCACCTCTCGGACGTACCAGAACCACCTGCCGGAGAAGCTGGAAACACGTCCTGGACAGTCTGGAACCACCTGCCGGCCAAGCCTGAACCACCTGCCAAGCACAACGGAACAACCTGCCAGACACGCCAAAATCACCTGCGTGTTATGCCAGAACCACTTGGAGGACTCTCTGGGATGACCTGCCGGGCATGCCGGAACCACCTCTCAGACGTGCCAGAACCATGTGGCGGACAGTCCGGAATCACCTGTTGGGCATGCGCAACCACCTCTGAGACGTACCAGAACCACATGCCGTGCAGGCTGGAACCACCTACCGGACAGACCGGAATCACCTTTCGGGCATGCCGGAACCACCTATCAGATGTGCCAGAAACACGTGCCGGAGACGCCGGAAGCACCTGCCAAGCACGTTGGAACCACCTGCTCAACTCGCCTGAACCACCTGCCGGACATGCCAAAATCACCTGCCGACTATTGCAGAACCACTTGGCGAACACTCCGGAATCACTTGCCGGGCATGCAGGAACCACCTCTCAGACATGCCAGAACCCCGTGCCAATGACCCCGGAAGCACCAGCCGAGCACGCCGGAACCACCTGCTCGACTCGCCAGAACCACCTGCCGATCACGCAAAAATCACCTGCCGGCTACGCCACAACCAGTTGGTGAACACTTTGGAATCACCTGCCAGGCTTGCTGGAACCACCTGCCAGTCATGCCAAAATCAGCTGCCAACTACGCCAGAACCGCTTGGCGGACACTGCGGAAACACCTGTCGGGCCGGCTGGAACCACATCTCAGATGTGCCAGAAACGTTTTCATGAGATGCTGGAACCACACCCCGAACAGACGGAAAACACCTGCCAGACCCGTCTGAACAAGCTTCCGAGCACGCCGGAACCACCTGCTCGACTCGCCGGAACCACCTACCTGACATGCCCAAATCACCAGCCGTGTATGCCAGAACCACTTGGCGGACACTCCGGAATCATCTGCCGGACATGCCGGAACCAGCTCTCAGACACACCAGAACCACGTGCCGGAGACGCCGGAAGCACCTGCCGAGCATGCCGGAGCCACCTGCTCGACTCACCAGAAACACCTGCCGGACACGCCAAAATCACCTGCCGGGTACGCCAGAACCACCTGGCGGACACTCCGAAATCACCTGTCGCGCATGCCGCAACCACCTCTCAGACGTGCCGGAAGCACGTGCCGGACACGCCGGAATCACCTACCGGACAGACCGGAACCACCTGCCGAGCACGCCGGAGCCACCTGTTCGACTCGCTGGAACCACCTGCCGGACAGGCCAATATC
>NW_027227908.1:0-28454 GCF_037783145.1 Equus przewalskii | reverse complement strand
GTAGCCCGCAGGTGATTTTGGCGTGTCCGGCAGGTGGTTCCGCCGTGCTCGGCAGGTGGTTCAGGCTTGGACGTCACGTGGTTCCAGTCTGTCCAGGACGTGTTTCCAGCTTTTCCGGCAGGTGGTTCTGGTACGACTGAGAGGTGGTTCCGGCATGGCTTGCAGGTGATCCCGGACTGTCCCCCAAGTGGTTCTGGCATAGCCAGCAGTTGATGTTGGCCTGTCCGGCAGGTGGTTCCAGCGAGTGGAACAGGTGGCTCCGGCGTTGTTGGCAGGTGGTTCCGGTCTGTCCGGTAGGTGATTCCGGCGTGTCTGGCACGTGCTTCCGGCACGTCTGAGAGGTGGTTCCGGCATGCGCGGCAGGTGATTCCGTAGTGTCCGCCAGGTGGTTCTGGCATACCCGGCAGGTGATTTTGGCGTGTCCGGCAGGTGTTTCTGGCGAGTCGAGCAGGTGGCTCCGGCATGCTCGGCAGGTGCTTCCGGCGTCTCCGACACTTGGTTCTGCTGTGTCTGAAAGCTGGTTCCGGCATGTCCGGCAGATGATTCCGGAGTGTCCGCCAAGTGGTTCTGGCATACCCAGCAGGTGATTTTGGCGTGTCAGGGAGGTGGTACCGGTGAGTCGAGCAGGTGGTTCCGGCGTGTCCGGCAGGTGCTTCCGGGGTCATTGGCATGTGGTTCTGGCATATCTGAGAGGTGGTTCCGGCATGCCAGACAGGTGATTCCGGAGTGTTCGCCAAGTGGTTCTGGCATAGTCGGCAGGTGATTTTGGCATGTCCGGCAGGTGGTTCATGCGAGTTGAGCAGGTGGTTCCAACGTGCTTGGCAGGTGCTTCCGGCGTCTCCGGCACGTGTTTCTGGCACATCTGACAGGTGGTTCCGGCATGCCCGAAAGGTGATTCCGGTCTGTCCGGTAGGTGGTTCCAGCCTGCACGGCATGCGGTTCTGGTACTTCTCAGAGGTGGTTGCGCATGCCCAACAGGTGATTCCGGACTGTCCGCCACATGGTTCTGGCACGTCTGAGAGGTGTTTCCAGCATGCCCGGCAGGTCATCCCAGAGAGTCCTCCAAGTGGTTCTGGCATAACACGCAGGTGATTTTGGCGTGTCTGGCAGGTTGTTCCGTTGTGCTTGGCAGGTGGTTCAGGCTTGGCCGGCAGGTGGTTCCAGACTGTCCAGGACGTGTTTCCAGCTTCTCCGGCAGGTGGTTCTGGTACGTCTGAGAGGTGGTTCCGCCATGGCTGGCAGGCGATTCCGGACCGTCCCCCAGGTGGTTCTGGCATAGCCAGCAGTTGATATTGGCCTGTCCGGCAGGTGGTTCCAGCGAGTCGAACAGGTGGCTCCGGCATGCTCGGCAGGTGGTTCCGGTCTGTCCGGTAGGTGATTCCGGCGTGTCCGGCACGTGCTTCCGGCACGTCTGAGAGGTGGTTCCGGCATGCGCGACAGGTGATTTCGGAGTGTCCGCCAGGTGGTTCTGGCGTACCCGGCAGGTGATTTTGGCGTGTCCGGCAGGTGGTTCTGGCGAGTCGAGCAGGTGGGTCCGGCGTGCTCGGCAGGTGCTTCCGGGGTCATTGGCACGTGGTTCTGGCATATCTGAGAGGTGGTTTCGGCATGCCCGGCAGGTGTTTCCGGTCTGTCCGGCAGGTGCTTCTGTGGTGTCCGGCACGAGGTTCAGTCTGAGAGGCTGTGCCGGCATGCCCCTCACGTGATTCCGGCTTGTCCCCGAAGTGGTGCTGGTGTAGCGGGCAGGTGCTTTTGGCGTGTCCGGCAGGTGGTTCAGGCGAGTTGATCAGGTGGTTGCGACGTGCTCGGCAGGTGCTTCCGGCGTCTCCGGCACGTGTTTCTGGCACATCTGACTGTTGGTTCCGGCATGCCCATAAGTTGATTCCGGTCTATCCGGTAGGTGGTTCCGGCGTGCACGGCACGTGGTTCTGGTACGTCTCAGAGGTGGTTGCGTATGCCCAACAGGTGATTCCGGACTGTCCGCCACGTGCTTCTGGCACGTCTGAGAGGTGGTTCCAACATGCCCGGCAGGTCATTTCGGAGAGTCGTCCAAGTGGTTCTGGCGTAGCCCGCAGGTGATTTTGGCGTGTCCGGCAGGTGGTTCCGCCGTGCTCGGCAGGTGGTTCAGGCATGGCCGTCACGTGGTTCCAGTCTGTCCAGGACGTGTTTCCAGCTTCTCCGGCAGGTGGTTCTGGTACGTCCGAGAGGTGGTTCCGCCATGGCTGGCAGGTGATCCCGGACTGTCCCCCAGGTGGTTCTGGCATAGCCAGCAGTTGATATTGGCCTGTCCGGCAGGTGGTTCCAGCGAGTCGAACAGGTGGCTCCGGCGTGCTCGGCAGGTGGTTCCGGTCTGTCCGGTAGGTGTTTCCGGCGTGTCCGGCACGTGCTTCCGGCACGTCTGAGAGGTGGTTCCGGCATGCACGGCAGGTGATTCCGTAGTGTCCGCCAGGTGGTTCTGGCATACCCGGCAGGTGATTTTGGCGTGTCCGGCAGGTGTTTCTGGCGAGTCGAGCAGGTGGCTCCGGCATGCTTGGCAGGTGCTTCCGGCGTCTCCGGCACTTGGTTCTGGTGTGTCTGAGAGCTGGTTCCGGAATGTCCGGCGTACGATTCCGGAGTTTCCGCCAAGTGGTTCTGCCATACCCAGCAGGTGATTTTGGCTTGTCAGGGAGGTGGTACCGGTGAGTCGAGCAGGTGGTTCCGGCGTGCTCGGCTGGTGCTTCCGGGGTCATTGGCACGGGGTTCTGGCATGTCTGAGAGGTGGTTCCTGCATGCCCGGCAAGTGTTTCCGGAGTGTTCGCCAAGTGGTTCTGGCATAGTCGGCAGGTGATTTTGGCATGTCCGGCAGGTGGTTCAGGCGAGTTGAGCAGGTGGTTCCAACGTGCTTGGCAGGTGCTTCCGGCGTCTCCGGCACGTGTTTCTGGCACATCTGACAGGTGGTTCCGGCATGCCCGAAAGGTGATTCCGGTCTGTCCGGTAGGTGGTTCCAGCCTGCACGGCATGCGGTTCTGGTAGGTCTCAGAGGTGGTTGCGCATGCCCAACAGGTGATTCCGGACTGTCCGCCACATGGTTCTGGCACGTCTGAGAGGTGGTTCCGGCATGCCCGGCAGGTCATCCCAGAGAGTCCTCCAAGTGGTTCTGGCATAACACGCAGGTGATTTTGGCGTGTCTGGCAGGTGGTTCCGTTGTGCTTGGCAGGTGGTTCAGGCTTGGCCGGCAGGTGGTTCCAGACTGTCCAGGACGTGTTTCCAGCTTCTCCGGCAGGTGGTTCCGGTCTGTCCGGTAGGTGATTCCGGCGTGTCCGGCAGGTGCTTCCGGCACGTCTGAGAGGTGGTTCCGGCATGCGCGACAGGTGGTTTCGGAGTGTCCGCCAGGTGGTTCTGGCGTACCCGGCAGGTGATTTTGGCGTGTCCGGCAGGTGTTTCTGGCGAGTCGAGCAGGTGGCTCCGGCATGCTCGGCAGGTGCTTCCGGCGTCTCCGGCACGTGGTTCTGGTGTGTCTGAGAGCTGGTTCCGGCATGTCCGGCAGATGATTCCGGAGTGTCCGCCAAGTGGTTCTGGCATACCCGGAAGGTGATTAGGGCATGTCAGGTAGGTGGTTCCGGCGAGTCGACCAGGTGGCTCCGGCGTGCTCGGCAGGTTGTTCAGACGGGTCTGGCAGGTGTTTTCCGTCTGTTCGGGGTGTGGTTCCAGCATCTCATGCACATGGTTCTGGCACGTCTGAGATGTGGTTCCGGCCGGCCCGACAGTTGTTTCCACAGTGTCCGCCAAGTGGTACTGGCGTAGTTGGCAGGTGATTTTGGCATGACCGGCAGGTGGTTCCAGCAAGCCCGGCAGGTGATTCCGAAGTGTTCCCCAACTGGTTGTGGCGTAGCCGGCAGGTGATTTTTGCGTGTCCGGCAGGTGGTTCTGGCGAGTCGAGCAGGTGGTTCTGGCGTGCTCGGCAGGTGCTTCCGGGGTCATTGGCACGTGGTTCTGGCATATCTGAGAGGTGGTTCCGGCATGCCCGGCAGGTGATTCCGGAGTGTTCGCCAAGTGTTTCCGGCGTAGCCGGCAGGTGATTTTGCACGTCCAGCGGTCGTTCCGGCGGGTCGAGCCGGTGGTTCCGGTGTGTACGGCAGGTGGTTCCGGTCTGTCCGGCAGGTGGTTCTGTGGTGTCCGGCACGAGGTTCAGTCTGAGAGGCTGTGCCGGCATGCCCCTCACGTGATTCTGGCTTGTCCCCGAAGTGGTGCTGGTGTAGCGGGCAGGTGATTTTGGCGTGTCCGGCAGGTGGTTCAGGCGAGTTGAGCAGGTAGTTGCGACGTGCTCGGCAGGTGCTTCCGGCGTCTCCGGCACGTGTTTCTGGCACATCTGACTGGTGGTTCCGGCATGCCCAAAAGTTGATTCCGGTCTGTCCGGTAGGTGGTTCCGGCGTGTCTGGCACGTGCTTCTGGCATGTCTGAGAGGTGGTTCCGGCATGCGCGGCAGGTGATTCCGTAGTGTCCGCCAGTGGTTCTGGCATACCCGGCAGGTGATTTTGGCGTGTCCGGCAGGTGTTTCTGGCGAGTCGAGCAGGTGGCTCCGGCATGCTCGGCAGGTGCTTCCGGCGTCTCCGGCACTTGGTTCTGGTGTGTCTGAGAGCTGGTTCCGGCATGTCCGGCAGATGATTGCGGAGTGTCCGCCAAGTGGTTCTGGCATACCCAGCAGGTGATTTTTGCGTGTCCGGCAGGTGGTTCTGGCGAGTCGAGCAGGTGGTTCCGGCGTGCTCGGCAGGTGCTTCCGGGGTCATTGGCACGTGGTTCTGGCATATCTGAGAGGTGCTTCCGTCATGCCCGGCAGGTGATTCCGGAGTGTTCGTCAAGTGTTTCTGGCATAGCCGGCAGGTGATTTTGCGCGTCCAGCGGTCGGTCCGGCGGTTCGAGCCGGTGGTTCCGGCGTGTCCGGCAGGTGATTCTGTTGTGTCCGGCAGGTGTTTCTGGCGAGTCGAGCAGGTGGCTCCGGCATGCTCGGCAGGTGCTTAAGGCGTCTCCGGCCCGTGGTTCTGGTGTGTCTGAGAGCTGGTTCCGGCATGTCCGGCAGATGATTCCGGAGTGTCCGCCAAGTGGTTGTGGCATACCCGGCTGGTGATTTGGGCATGTCAGGTAGGTGGTTCCGGCGAGTCGAGCAGGTGGCTCCGGCGTGCTCGGCAGGTTGTTCAGACGGGTCTGGCAGGTGTTTTCCGTCTGTTCGGGGTGTGGTTCCAGCATCTCATGCACATGGTTCTGGCACGTCTGAGATGTGGTTCCGGCCGGCCCGACAGGTGTTTCCACAGTGTCCGCCAAGTGGTACTGGCGTAGTTGGCAGGTGATTTTGGCATGACCGGCAGGTGGTTCCAGCAAGCCCGGCAGGTGATTCCGAAGTGTTCCCCAAGTGGTTGTGGCGTAGCCGGCAGGTGATTTTTGCGTGTCCGGCAGGTGGTTCTGGCGAGTCGAGCAGGTGGTTCCGGCGTGCTCGGCAGGTGCTTGCGGGGTCATTGGCACGTGGTTCTGGCATATCTGAGAGGTGGTTTCGGCATGCCCGGCAGGTGATTCCGGAGTGTTCGCCAAGTGTTTCCGGCGTAGCCGGCAGGTGATTTTGCACGTCCAGCTGTCGTTCCGGCGGGGCGAGCCGGTGGTTCCGGCGTGTCCGGCAGGTGTTTCCGCTCTGTCCGGCAGGTGGTTCTGTGGTGTCCGGCACGAGGTTCAGTCTGAGAGGCTGTGGCGGCATGCCCCGCACGTGATTCCGGCTTGTCCCCGAAGTGGTGCTGGTGTAGCGGGCAGGTGATTTTGGCGTGTCCGGCAGGTGGTTCAGGCGAGTTGAGCAGGTGGTTGCGACGTGCTCGGCAGGTGCTTCCGGCGTCTCCGGCACGTGTTTCTGGCACATCTGACAGGTGGTTCCGGCATGCCCGAAAGGTGATTCCAGTCTGTCCGGTAGCTGGTTCCAGCCTGCACAGCATGTGGTTCTGGTACGTCTCAGAGGTGGTTGCGCATGCCCAACAGGTGATTCCGGACTGTCCGCCACATGGTTCTGGCACGTCTGAGAGGTGGTTCCGGCATGCCTGGCAGGTGATTCCGGACCGTCCCCCAAGTGGTTCTGGCATAGCCAGCAGTTGATATTGGCCTGTCCGGCAGGTGGTTCCAGCGAGTCGAACAGGTGGCTCCGGCGTGCTCGGCAGGTGGTTCCGGTCTGTCCGGTAGGTGATTCCGGCGTGTCCGGCACGTGCTTCCGGCACGTCTGAGAGGTGGTTCCGGCATGCGCGACAGGTGATTTCGGAGTGTCCGCCAGGTGGTTCTGGCGTACCCGGCAGGTGATTTTTGCGTGTCCGGCAGGTGGTTCTGGCGAGTCGAGCAGGTGGGTCCGGCGTGCTCGGCAGGTGCTTCCGGGGTCATTGGCACGTGGTTCTGGCATATCTGAGAGGTGGTTTCGGCATGCCCGGCAGGTGTTCCCGGTCTGTCCGGCAGGTGGTTCTGTGGTGTCCGGGACGAGGTTCAGTCTGAGAGGCTATGCCGGCATGCCCCTCACGTGATTCCGGCTTGTCCCCGAAGTGGTGCTGGTGTAGCGGGCAGGTGATTTTGGCGTGTCCGGCAGGTGGTTCAGGCGAGTTGAGCAGGTGGTTGCGACGTGCTCGGCAGGTGCTTCCGGCGTCTCCGGCACGTGTTTCTGGCACATCTGACTGGTGGTTCCGGCATGCCCAAAAGTGGATTCCGGTCTGTCCGGTATGTGGTTCCGGCGTGCACGGCACGTGGTTCTGGTACGTCTCAGAGGTGGTTGCGTATGCCCAACAGGTGATTCCGGACTGTCCGCCACGTGCTTCTGGCATGTCTGAGAGGTGGTTCCAACATGCCCGGCAGGTCATTTCGGAGAGTCGTCCAAGTGGTTCTGGCGTAGCCCGCAGGTGATTTTGGAGTGTCCGGCAGGTGGTTCCGCCGTGCTCGGCAGGTGCTTCAGGCATGGCCGTCACGTGGTTCCAGTCTGTCCAGGACGTGTTTCCAGCTTCTCCGGCAGGTGGTTCTGGTACGTCTGAGAGGTGGTTCCGCCATGGCTGGCACGTGATACCGGACTGTCCCCCAGGTGGTTCTGGCATAGCCAGCAGTTGATATTGGCCTGTCCGGCAGGTGGTTCCAGCGAGTCGAACAGGTGGCTCCGGCGTTCTTGGCAGGTGGTTCAGGTCTGTCCGGTAGGTGTTTCCGGCGTGTCTGGCACGTGCTTCCGGCACGTCTGAGAGGTGGTTCCGTCATGCGCGACAGGTGATTCCGGAGTGTCCGCCTGGTGGTTCTGGCGTACCCGGCAGGTGATTTTGGCGTGTCCGGCAGGTGTTTCTGGCGAGTCGAGCAGGTGGCTCCGGCATGCTCGGCAGGTGCTTCCGGCGTCTCCGGCACGTGGTTCTGGTGTGTCTGAGAGCTGGTTCCGGCATGTCCGGCAGATGATTCCGGAGTGTCTGCCAAGTGGTTCTGGCATACCCGGCTGGTGATTTGGGCATGTCAGGTAGGTGGTTCCAGCGAGTCGAGCAGGTGGCTCCGGCGTGCTCGGCAGGTTGTTCAGACGGGTCTGGCAGGTGTTTTCCGTCTGTTCGGGGTGTGGTTCCAGCATCTCATGCACATGGTTCTGGCACGTCTGAGATGTGGTTCCGGCCGGCCCGACAGGTGTTTCCACAGTGTCCGCCATGTGGTAATGGCGTAGTTGGCAGGTGATTTCGGCATGACCGGCAGGTGGTTCCAGCAAGCCCGGCAGGTGATTCCGAGGTGTTCCCCAACTGGTTGTGGTGTAACCGGCAGGTGATTTTTGCGTGTCTGGCAGGTGGTTCTGGCATATCTGAGAGGTGGTTCTGGCATGCCCGGCAGGTGATTCCGGAGTGTTCGCCAAGTGTTTCCGGCTTAGCCGTCAGGTGAGTTTGCATGTCCAGCGGTCGTTCCGGCGGGTCGAGCCGGTGGTTCCGGCGTGTCCGGCAGGTGGTTCCGGTCTGTCCGGCAGGTGGTTCTGTGGTGTCCGGCACGAGGTTCAGTCTGAGAGGCTGTGCCGGCATGCCCCTCACGTGATTCCGGCTTGTCCCCGAAGTGGTGCTGGTGTAGCGGGCAGGTGATTTTGGCGTGTCCGGCAGGTGGTTCAGGCGAGTTGAGCAGGTGGTTGCGACGTGCTCAGCAGGTGCTTCCGGCGTCTCCGGCACGTGTTTCTGGCACATCTGACTGGTGGTTCTGGCATGCCCAAAAGTTGATTCCGGTCTGTCCGGTAGGTGGTTCCGGCATGCACGGCACGTGGTTCTGGTACGTCTCAGAGGTGGTAGCGTATGCCCAACAGGTGATTCCGGACTGTCCGCCAGGTGCTTCTGGCACGTCTGAGAGGTGGTTCCAACATGCCCGGCAGGTCATTTCGGAGAGTCGTCCAAGTGGTTCTGGCGTAGCCCGCAGGTGATTTTGGCGTGTCTGGCAGGTGGTTCCGCCGTGCTCTGCAGGTGGTTCAGGCATGGCCGTCACGTGGTTCCAGTCTGTCCAGGGCGGGTTTCCAGGTTCTCCGGCAGGTGGTTCTGGTACTTCTGAGAGGTGGTTCCGCCATGGCTGGCAGGTGATCCCGGACTGTCCCCCAGGTGGTTCTGGCATAGCCAGCAGTTGATATTGGCCTGTCCGGCAGGTGGTTCCAGCGAGTCGAACAGGTGGCTCCGGCGTTCTTGGCAGGTGGTTCCGGTCTGTCCGGTAGGTGTTTCCGGCGTGTCTGGCACGTGCTTCCGGCACGTCTGAGAGGTGGTTCCGGCATGCGCGGCAGGTGATTCCGTAGTGTCCGCCAGGTGGTTCTGGCATACCCGGCAGGTGATTTTGGCGTGTCCGGCAGGTGTTTCTGGCGAGTCGAGCAGGTGGCTCCGGCATGCTCGGCAGGTGCTTCCGGCGTCTCCGACACTTGGTTCTGCTGTGTCTGAAAGCTGGTTCCGGCATGTCCGGCAGATGATTCCGGAGTGTCCGCCAAGTGGTTCTGGCATACCCAGCAGGTGATTTTGGCGTGTCAGGGAGGTGGTACCGGTGAGTTGAGCTGGTGGTTCCGGCGTGTCCGGCAGGTGCTTCCGGGGTCATTGGCATGTGGTTCTGGCATATCTGAGAGGTGGTTCCGGCATGCCCGACAGGTGATTCCTGAGTGTTCGCCAAGTGGTTCTGGCATAGTCGGCAGGTGATTTTGGCATGTCCGGCAGGTGGTTCAGGCGAGTTGAGCAGGTGGTTCCAACGTGCTTGGCAGGTGCTTCCGGCGTCTCCGGCACGTGTTTCTGGCACATCTGACAGGTGGTTCCGGCATGCCCGAAAGGTGATTCCGGTCTGTCCGGTAGGTGGTTCCAGCCTGCACGGCATGTGGTTCTGGTACTTCTCAGAGGTGGTTGCGCATGCCCAACAGGTGATTCCGGACTGTCCGCCACATGGTTCTGGCACGTCTGAGAGGTGGTTCCGGCATGCCCGGCAGGCCATCCCAGAGAGTCCTCCAAGTGGTTCTGGCATAACACGCAGGTGATTTTGGCGTGTCTGGCAGGTTGTTCCATTGTGCTTGGCAGGAGGTTCAGGCTTGGCCGGCAGGTGGTTCCAGACTGTCCAGGACGTGTTTCCAGCTTCTCCGGCAGGTGGTTCTGGTACGTCTGAGAGGTGGTTCCGCCATGGCTGGCAGGCGATTCCGGACCGTCCCCCAGGTGGTTCTGGCATAGCCAGCAGTTGATATTGGCCTGTCCGGCAGGTGGTTCCAGCGAGTCGAACAGGTGGCTCCGGCGTGCTCGGCAGGTGGTTCCGGTCTGTCCGGTAGGTGATTACGGCGTGTCTGGCACGTGCTTCCGGCACGTCTGAGAGGTGGTTCCGGCATGCGTGACAGGTGATTTCGGAGTGTCCGCCAGGTGGTTCTGGCGTACCCGGCAGGTGATTTTGGCGTGTCCG
Source organism: Equus przewalskii (assembly GCF_037783145.1). Lineage (NCBI taxonomy): Eukaryota > Metazoa > Chordata > Mammalia > Perissodactyla > Equidae > Equus > Equus przewalskii. Next base: position 18,566 of record NW_027227908.1, on the reverse strand, counting down.
GCAGGTGTTTCTGGCGAGTCGAGCAGGTGGCTCCGGCATGCTCGGCAGGTGCTTCCGGCGTCTCCGACACTTGGTTCTGCTGTGTCTGAAAGCTGGTTCCGGCATGTCCGGCAGATGATTCCGGAGTGTCCGCCAAGTGGTTCTGGCATACCCAGCAGGTGATTTTGGCGTGTCAGGGAGGTGGTACCGGTGAGTCGAGCAGGTGGTTCCGGCGTGCTCAGCAGGTGGTTCAGGCGGTTCTGGCAGGTGGTATCCGTTTGTTCGGTGTGTCGTTCCAGCATCTCATGAACACGTTTCTGGCACGTCTGAGATGTGGTTCCAGCCGGCCCGACAGGTGTTTCCGCAGTGTCCGCCAAGTGGTTCTGGCGTAGTCGGCAGGTGATTTTGGCATGACCGGCAGGTGGTTCCAGCAAGCCTGGCAGGTGATTCCAAAGTGTTCACCAACTGGTTGTGGCGTAGCCGGCAGGTGATTTTTGCGTGTCCCGCAGGTGGTTCTGGCGAGTCGAGCAGGTGGTTCCGGCGTGTCCGGCAGGTGCTTCCGGGGTCATTGGCATGTGGTTCTGGCATATCTGAGAGGTGGTTCCGGCATGCCCGACAGGTGATTCCGGAGTGTTCGCCAAGTGGTTCTGGCATAGTCGGCAGGTGATTTTGGCATGTCCGGCAGGTGGTTCAGGCGAGTTGAGCAGGTGGTTCCAACGTGCTTGGCAGGTGCTTCCGGCGTCTCCGGCACGTGTTTCTGGCACATCTGACAGGTGGTTCCGGCATGCCCGAAAGGTGATTCCGGTCTGTCCGGTAGGTGGTTCCAGCCTGCACGGCATGTGGTTCTGGTACTTCTCAGAGGTGGTTGCGCATGTCCAACAGGTGATTCCGGACTGTCCGCCACATGGTTCTGGCACGTCTGAGAGGTGGTTCCGGCATGCCCGGCAGGTCATCCCAGAGAGTCCTCCAAGTGGTTCTGGCATAACACGCAGGTGATTTTGGCGTGTCTGGCAGGTTGTTCCGTTGTGCTTGGCAGGAGGTTCAGGCTTGGCCGGCAGGTGGTTCCAGACTGTCCAGGACGTGTTTCCAGCTTCTCCGGCAGGTGGTTCTGGTACGTCTGAGAGGTGGTTCCGCCATGGCTGGCAGGCGATTCCGGACCGTCCCCCAGGTGGTTCTGGCATAGCCAGCAGTTGATATTGGCCTGTCCGGCAGGTGGTTCCAGCGAGTCGAACAGGTGGCTCCGGCGTGCTCGGCAGGTGGTTCCGGTCTGTCCGGTAGGTGATTCCGGCGTGTCCGGCACGTGCTTCCGGCACGTCTGAGAGGTGGTTCTGGCATGCGCGACAGGTGATTTCGGAGTGTCCGCCAGGTGGTTCTGGCGTACCCGGCAGGTGATTTTGGCGTGTCCGGCAGGTGTTTCTGGCGAGTCGAGCAGGTGGCTCCGGCATGCTCGGCAGGTGCTTCCAGCGTGTCCGGCACGTGGTTCTGGTGTGTCTGAGAGCTGGTTCCGGCATGTCCGGCAGATGATTCCGGAGTGTCCGCCAAGTGGTTCTGGCATACCCGGCTGGTGATTTGGGCATGTCAGGTAGGTGGCTCCGGCGTGCTCGGCAGGTTGTTCAGACGGGTCTGGCAGGTGTTTTCCGTCTGTTCGGGGTGTGGTTCCAGCATCTCATGCACATGGTTCTGGCACGTCTGAGATGTGGTTCCGGCCGGCCCGACAGGTGTTTCCACAGTGTCCGCCAAGTGGTATTGGCGTAGTTGGCTGGTGATTTTGGCATGACCAGCAGGTGGTTCCAGCAAGCCCGGCAGGTGATTCCGAAGTGTTCCCCAACTGGTTGTGGCATAGCCGGCAGGTGATTTTTGCTTGTCCGGCAGGTGGTTCTGGCGAGTCGAGCAGGTGGTTCAGGCGTGCTCGGCAGGTGCTTCCGGGGTCATTGGCACGTGGTTCTGGCATATCTGAGAGGTGGTTCCGGCATGCCCGGCAGGTGATTCCGGAGTGTTCGCCAAGTGTTTGCGGCGTAGCCGGCAGGGGATTTTGCATGTCCAGCGGTCATTCCGGCGGGTCGAGCCGGTGGTTCCGGCGTGTCCGGCAGGTGGTTCCGGTCTGTCCGGCAGGTGGTTCTGTGGTGTCCGGGACGAGGTTCAGTCTGAGAGGCTGTGCCGGCATGCCCCTCACGTGATTCCGGCTTGTCCCCGAAGTGGTGCTGGTGTAGCGGGCAGGTGATTTTGTCGTGTCCGGCAGGTGGTTCAGGCGAGTTGAGCAGGTGGTGGCGACGTGCTCGGCAGGTGCTTCCGGCGTCTCCGGCACGTGTTTCTGGCACATCTGACTGGTGGTTCCGGCATGCCCAAAAGTGGATTCCGGTCTGTCCGGTAGGTGGTTCCGGCGTGCACGGCACGTGGTTCTGGTACGTGTCAGAGGTGGTTGCGTATGCCCAACAGGTGATTCCGGACTGTCCGCCAGGTGCTTCTGGCACGTCTGAGAGGTGGTTCCAACATGCCCGGCAGGTCATTTCGGAGAGTCGTCCAAGTGGTTCTGGCGTAGCCCGCAGGTGATTTTGGCGTGTCCGGCAGGTGGTTCCGCCGTGCTCGGCAGGTGGTTCAGGCTTGGACGTCACGTGGTTCCAGTCTGTCCAGGACGTGTTTCCAGCTTTTCCGGCAGGTGGTTCTGGTACGACTGAGAGGTGGTTCCGCCATGGCTGGCAGGTGATCCCGGACTGTCCCCCATGTGGTTCTGGCATAGCCAGGAGTTGATGTTGGCCTGTCCGGCAGGTGGTTCCAGCGAGTGGAACAGGCGGCTCCGGCGTTCTTGGCAGGTGGTTCCGGTCTGTCCGGTAGGTGATTCCGGCGTGTCTGGCACGTGCTTCCGGCACGTCTGAGAGGTGGTTCCGGCATGCGCGGCAGGTGATTCCGTAGTGTCCGCCAGGTGGTTCTGGCATACCCGGCAGGTGATTTTGGCGTGTCCGGCAGGTGTTTCTGGCGAGTCGAGCAGGTGGCTCCGGCATGCTCGGCAGGTGCTTCCGGCGTCTCCGACACTTGGTTCTGCTGTGTCTGAAAGCTGGTTCCGGCATGTCCGGCAGATGATTCCGGAGTGTCCGCCAAGTGGTTCTGGCATACCCAGCAGGTGATTTTGGCGTGTCAGGGAGGTGGTACCGGTGAGTCGAGCAGTTGGTTCCGGCGTGCTCAGCAGGTGGTTCAGGCGGTTCTGGCAGGTGGCATCCGTCTGTTCGGGATGTGGTTCCAGCATCTCATGAACACGTTTCTGGCACGTCTGAGATGTGGTTCCGGCCGGCCCGACAGGTGTTTCCGCAGTGTCCGCCAAGCGGTTCTGGCGTAGTCGGCAGGTGATTTTGTCATGACCGGCAGGTGGTTCCAGCAAGCCTGGCAGGTGATTCCAAAGTGTTCACCAACTGGTTGTGGTGTAGCCGGCAGGTGATTTTTGCGTGATCGGCAGGTGGTTCTGGCGAGTCGAGCAGGTGGTTCCGGCGTGCTCGGCTGGTGCTTCCGGGGTCATTGGCACGGGGTTCTGGCATGTCTGAGAGGTGGTTCCGGCATGCCCGACAGGTGATTCCGGAGTGTTCGCCAAGTGGTTCTGGCATAGTCGGCAGGTGATTTTGGCATGTCCGGCAGGTGGTTCAGGCGAGTTGAGCAGGTGGTTCCAACGTGCTTGGCAGGTGCTTCCGGCGTCTCCGGCACGTGTTTCTGGCACATCTGACAGGTGGTTCCGGCATGCCCGAAAGGTGATTCCGGTCTGTCCGGTAGGTGGTTCCAGCCTGCACGGCATGTGGTTCTGGTACTTCTCAGAGGTGGTTGCGCATGCCCAACAGGTGATTCCGGACTGTGCGCCACATGGTTCTGGCACGTCTGAGAGGTGGTTCCGGCATGCCCGGCACGTCCTCCCAGAGAGTCCTCCAAGTGGTTCTGGCATAACACGCAGGTGATTTTGGCGTGTCTGGCAGGTTGTTCCGTTGTGCTTGGCAGGAGGTTCAGGCTTGGCCGGCAGGTGGTTCCAGACTGTCCAGGACGTGTTTCCAGCTTCTCCGGCAGGTGGTTCTGGTACGTCTGAGAGGTGGTTCCGCCATGGCTGGCAGGCGATTCCGGACCGTCCCCCAGGTGGTTCTGGCATAGCCAGCAGTTGATATTGGCCTGTCCGGCAGGTGGTTCCAGCGAGTCGAACATGTGGCTCCGGCGTGCTCGGCAGGTGGTTCCGGTCTGTCCGGTAGGTGATTCCGGCGTGTCCGGCACGTGCTTCCGGCACGTCTGAGAGGTGGTTCCGGCATGCGCGACAGGTGATTTCGGAGTGTCCGCCAGGTGGTTCTGGCATAGCCAGCAGTTGATGTTGGCCTGTCCGGCAGGTGGTTCCAGCGAGTGGAACAGGTGGCTCCGGCGTTCTTGGCAGGTGGTTCCGGTCTGTCCGGTAGGTGATTCCGGCGTGTCTGGCACGTGCTTCCGGCACGTCTGAGAGGTGGTTCCGGCATGCGCGGCAGGTGATTCCGTAGTGTCCGCCAGGTGGTTCTGGCATACCCGGCAGGTGATTTTGGCGTGTCCGGCAGGTGTTTCTGGCGAGTCGAGCAGGTGGCTCCGGCATGCTCGGCAGGTGCTTCCGGCGTCTCCGACACTTGGTTCTGCTGTGTCTGAAAGCTGGTTCCGGCATGTCCGGCAGATGATTCCGGAGTGTCCGCCAAGTGGTTCTGGCATACCCAGCAGGTGATTTTGGCGTGTCAGGGAGGTGGTACCGGTGAGTTGAGCTGGTGGTTCCGGCGTGTCCGGCAGGTGCTTCCGGGGTCATTGGCATGTGGTTCTGGCATATCTGAGAGGTGGTTCCGGCATGCCCGACAGGTGATTCCGGAGTGTTCGCCAAGTGGTTCTGGCATAGTCGGCAGGTGATTTTGGCATGTCCGGCAGGTGGTTCAGGCGAGTTGAGCAGGTGGTTCCAACGTGCTTGGCAGGTGCTTCCGGCGTCTCCGGCACGTGTTTCTGGCACATCTGACAGGTGGTTCCGGCATGCCCGAAAGGTGATTCCGGTCTGTCCGGTAGGTGGTTCCAGCCTGCACGGCATGTGGTTCTGGTACTTCTCAGAGGTGGTTGCGCATGCCCAACAGGTGATTCCGGACTGTCCGCCACATGGTTCTGGCACGTCTGAGAGGTGGTTCCGGCATGCCAGGCAGGCCATCCCAGAGAGTCCTCCAAGTGGTTCTGGCATAACACGCAGGTGATTTTGGCGTGTCTGGCAGGTTGTTCCATTGTGCTTGGCAGGAGGTTCAGGCTTGGCCGGCAGGTGGTTCCAGACTGTCCAGGACGTGTTTCCAGCTTCTCCGGCAGGTGGTTCTGGTACGTCTGAGAGGTGGTTCCGCCATGGCTGGCAGGCGATTCCGGACCGTCCCCCAGGTGGTTCTGGCATAGCCAGCAGTTGATATTGGCCTGTCCGGCAGGTGGTTCCAGCGAGTCGAACAGGTGGCTCCGGCGTGCTCGGCAGGTGGTTCCGGTCTGTCCGGTAGGTGATTCCGGCGTGTCCGGCACGTGCTTCCGGCACGTCTGAGAGGTGGTTCCGGCATGCGTGACAGGTGATTTCGGAGTGTCCGCCAGGTGGTTCTGGCGTACCCGGCAGGTGATTTTGGCGTGTCCGGCAGGTGTTTCTGGCGAGTCGAGCAGGTGGCTCCGGCATGCTCGGCAGGTGCTTCCGGCGTCTCCGACACTTGGTTCTGCTGTGTCTGAAAGCTGGTTCCGGCATGTCCGGCAGATGATTCCGGAGTGTCCGCCAAGTGGTTCTGGCATACCCAGCAGGTGATTTTGGCGTGTCAGGGAGGTGGTACCGGTGAGTCGAGCAGGTGGTTCCGGCGTGCTCAGCAGGTGGTTCAGGCGGTTCTGACAGGTGGTATCCGTTTGTTCGGTGTGTGGTTCCAGCATCTCATGAACACGTTTCTGGCACGTCTGAGATGTGGTTCCAGCCGGCCCGACGGGTGTTTCCGCAGTGTCCGCCAAGTGGTTCTGGCGTAGTCGGCAGGTGATTTTGGCATGACCGGCAGGTGGTTCCAGCAAGCCTGGCAGGTGATTCCAAAGTGTTCACCAACTGGTTGTGGCGTAGCCGGCAGGTGATTTTTGCGTGTCCCGCAGGTGGTTCTGGCGAGTCGAGCAGGTGGTTCCGGCGTGTCCGGCAGGTGCTTCCGGGGTCATTGGCATGTGGTTCTGGCATATCTGAGAGGTGGTTCCGGCATGCCCGACAGGTGATTCCAGAGTGTTCGCCAAGTGGTTCTGGCATAGTCGGCAGGTGATTTTGGCATGTCCGGCAGGTGGTTCAGGCGAGTTGAGCAGGTGGTTCCAACGTGCTTGGCAGGTGCTTCCGGCGTCTCCGGCACGTGTTTCTGGCACATCTGACAGGTGGTTCCGGCATGCCCGAAAGGTGATTCCGGTCTGTCCGGTAGGTGGTTCCAGCCTGCACGGCATGTGGTTCTGGTACTTCTCAGAGGTGGTTGCGCATGCCCAACAGGTGATTCCGGACTGTCCGCCACATGGTTCTGGCACGTCTGAGAGGTGGTTCCGGCATGCCCGGCACGTCCTCCCAGAGAGTCCTCCAAGTGGTTCTGGCATAACACGCAGGTGATTTTGGCGTGTCTGGCAGGTTGTTCCGTTGTGCTTGGCAGGAGGTTCAGGCTTGGCAGGCAGGTGGTTCCAGACTGTCCAGGACGTGTTTCCAGCTTCTCCGGCAGGTGGTTCTGGTACGTCTGAGAGGTGGTTCCGCCATGGCTGGCAGGCGATTCCGGACCGTCCCCCAGGTGGTTCTGGCATAGCCAGCAGTTGATATTGGCCTGTCCGGCAGGTGGTTCCAGCGAGTCGAACAGGTGGCTCCGGCGTGCTCGGCAGGTGGTTCCGGTCTGTCCGGTAGGTGATTCCGGCGTGTCCGGCACGTGCTTCCGGCACGTCTGAGAGGTGGTTCCGGCATGCGCGACAGGTGATTTCGGAGTGTCCGCCAGGTGGTTCTGGCGTACCCGGCAGGTGATTTTGGCGTGTCCGGCAGGTGTTTCTGGCGAGTCGAGCAGGTGGCTCCGGCATGCTCGGCAGGTGCTTCCGGCGTCTCCGGCACTTGGTTCTGGTGTGTCTGAGAGCTGGTTCCGGCATGTCTGGCAGATGATTCCGGAGTGTCCGCCAAGTGGTTCTGGCATACCCAGCAGGTGATTTTGGCGTGTCAGGGAGGTGGTACCGGTGAGTCGAGCAGGTGGTTCCGGCGTGTCCGGCAGGTGCTTCCGGGGTCATTGGCATTTGGTTCTGGCATATCTGAGATGTGGTTCCGGCATGCCCGACAGGTGATTCCGGAGTGTTCGCCAAGTGGTTCTGGCATAGTCGGCAGGTGATTTTGGCATGTCCGGCAGGTGGTTCAGGCGAGTTGAGCAGGTGGTTCCAACGTGCTTGGCAGGTGCTTCCGGCGTCTCCGGCACGTGTTTCTGGCACATCTGACAGGTGGTTCCGGCATGCCCGAAAGTTGATTCCGGTCTGTCCGGTAGGTGGTTCCAGCCTGCACGGCATGTGGTTCTGGTACTTCTCAGAGGTGGTTGCGCATGTCCAACAGGTGATTCCGGACTGTCCGCCACATGGTTCTGGCACGTCTGAGAGGTGGTTCCGGCATGCCCGGCAGGTCATCCCAGAGAGTCCTCCAAGTGGTTCTGGCATAACACGCAGGTGATTTTGGCGTGTCTGGGAGGTTGTTCCGTTGTGCTTGGCAGGAGGTTCAGGCTTGGCCGGCAGGTGGTTCCAGACTGTCCAGGACGTGTTTCCAGCTTCTCCGGCAGGTGGTTCTGCTACGTCTGAGAGGTGGTTCCGCCATGGCTGGCAGGCGATTCCGGACCGTCCCCCAGGTGGTTCTGGCATAGCCAGCAGTTGATATTGGCCTGTCCGGCAGGTGGTTCCAGCGAGTCGAACAGGTGGCTCCGGCGTGCTCGGCAGGTGGTTCCGGTCTGTCCGGTAGGTGATTCCGGCGTGTCCGGCACGTGCTTCCGGCACGTCTGAGAGGTGGTTCTGGCATGCGCGACAGGTGATTTCGGAGTGTCCGCCAGGTGGTTCTGGCGTACCCGGCAGGTGATTTTGGCGTGTCCGGCAGGTGTTTCTGGCGAGTCGAGCAGGTGGCTCCGGCATGCTCGGCAGGTGCTTCCGGCGTCTCCGACACTTGGTTCTGCTGTGTCTGAAAGCTGGTTCCGGCATGTCCGGCAGATGATTCCGGAGTGTCCGCCAAGTGGTTCTGGCATACCCAGCAGGTGATTTTGGCGTGTCAGGGAGGTGGTACCGGTGAGTCGAGCAGGTGGTTCCGGCGTGCTCAGCAGGTGGTTCAGGCGGTTCTGACAGGTGGTATCCGTTTGTTCGGGGTGTCGTTCCAGCATCTCATGAACACGTTTCTGGCACGTCTGAGATGTGGTTCCAGCCGGCCCGACGGGTGTTTCCGCAGTGTCCGCCAAGTGGTTCTGGCGTAGTCGGCAGGTGATTTTGGCATGACCGGCAGGTGGTTCCAGCAAGCCTGGCAGGTGATTCCAAAGTGTTCACCAACTGGTTGTGGCGTAGCCGGCAGGTGATTTTTGCGTGTCCCGCAGGTGGTTCTGGCGAGTCGAGCAGGTGGTTCCGGCGTGTCCGGCAGGTGCTTCCGGGGTCATTGGCATGTGGTTCTGGCATATCTGAGAGGTGGTTCCGGCATGCCCGACAGGTGATTCCGGAGTGTTCGCCAAGTGGTTCTGGCATAGTCGGCAGGTGATTTTGGCATGTCCGGCAGGTGGTTCAGGCGAGTTGAGCAGGTGGTTCCAACGTGCTTGGCAGGTGCTTCCGGCGTCTCCGGCACGTGTTTCTGGCACATCTGACAGGTGGTTCCGGCATGCCCGAAAGGTGATTCCGGTCTGTCCGGTAGGTGGTTCCAGCCTGCACGGCATGTGGTTCTGGTACTTCTCAGAGGTGGTTGCGCATGCCCAACAGGTGATTCCGGACTGTCCGCCACATGGTTCTGGCACGTCTGAGAGGTGGTTCCGGCATGCCCGGCAGGCCATCCCAGAGAGTCCTTCAAGTGGTTCTGGCATAACACGCAGGTGATTTTGGCGTGTCTGGCAGGTTGTTCCATTGTGCTTGGCAGGAGGTTCAGGCTTGGCCGGCAGGTGGTTCCAGACTGTCCAGGACGTGTTTCCAGCTTCTCCGGCAGGTGGTTCTGGTACGTCTGAGAGGTGGTTCCGCCATGGCTGGCAGGCGATTCCGGACCGTCCCCCAGGTGGTTCTGGCATAGCCAGCAGTTGATATTGGCCTGTCCGGCAGGTGGTTCCAGCGAGTTGAACAGGTGGCTCCCGCGTGCTCGGCAGGTGGTTCCGGTCTGTCCGGTAGGTGATTCCAGCGTGTCCGGCACGTGCTTCCGGCACGTCTGAGAGGTGGTTCCGGCATGTGCGGCAGGTGATTCCGTAGTGTCCGCCAGGTGGTTCTGGCATACCCGGCAGGTGATTTTGGCGTGTCCGGCAGGTGTTTCTGGCGAGTCGAGCAGGTGGCTCCGGCATGCTCGGCAGGTGCTTCCGGCGTCTCCGACACTTGGTTCTGCTGTGTCTGAAAGCTGGTTCCGGCATGTCCGGCAGATGATTCCGGAGTGTCCGCCAAGTGGTTCTGGCATACCCAGCAGGTGATTTTGGCGTGTCAGGGAGGTGGTACCGGTGAGTCGAGCAGTTGGTTCCGGCGTGCTCAGCAGGTGGTTCAGGCGGTTCTGGCAGGTGGCATCCGTCTGTTCGGGATGTGGTTCCAGCATCTCATGAACACGTTTCTGGCACGTCTGAGATGTGGTTTCGGCCGGCCCGACAGGTGTTTCCGCAGTGTCCGCCAAGCGGTTCTGGCGTAGTCGGCAGGTGATTTTGTCATGACCGGCAGGTGGTTCCAGCAAGCCTGGCAGGTGATTCCAAAGTGTTCACCAACTGGTTGTGGCGTAGCCGGCAGGTGATTTTTGCGTGATCGGCAGGTGGTTCTGGCGAGTCGAGCAGGTGGTTCCGGCGTGCTCGGCTGGTGCTTCCGGGGTCATTGGCACGGGGTTCTGGCATGTCTGAGAGGTGGTTCCTGCATGCCCGGCAAGTGATTCCTTAGTGTTCGCCAAGTGGTTCTGGCATAGTCGGCAGGTGATTTTGGCATGTCCGGCAGGTGGTTCAGGCGAGTTGAGCAGGTGGTTCCAACGTGCTTGGCAGGTGCTTCCGGCGTCTCCGGCACGTGTTTCTGGCACATCTGACAGGTGGTTCCAGCATGCCCGAAATGTGATTCCGGTCTGTCCGGTAGGTGGTTCCAGCCTGCACGGCATGTCGTTCTGGTACGTCTCAGAGGTGGTTGCGCATGCCCAACAGGTGATTCCGGACTGTCCGCCACATGGTTCTGGCACGTCTGAGAGGTGGTTCCGGCATGCCCGGCAGGTCATCCCAGAGAGTCCTCCAAGTGGTTCTGGCATAACACGCAGGTGATTTTGGCGTGTCTGGCAGGTTGTTCCGTTGTGCTTGGCAGGTGGTTCAGGCTTGGCCGGCAGGTGGTTCCAGACTGTCCAGGACGTGTTTCCAGCTTCTCCGGCAGGTGGTTCTGGTACGTCTGAGAGGTGGTTCCGCCATGGCTGGCAGGTGATCCCGGACTGTCCCCCAGGTGGTTCTGGCATAGCCAGCAGTTGATATTGGCCTGTCCGGCAGGTGGTTCCAGCGAGTCGAACAAGTGGCTCCGGCGTGCTCGGCAGGTGGTTCCGGTCTGTCCGGTAGGTGATTCCGGCGTGTCCGGCACGTGCTTCCGGCACGTCTGAGAGGTGGTTCCGGCATGCGCAACAGGTGATTTCGGAGTGTCCGCCAGGTGGTTCTGGCGTACCCGGCAGGTGATTTTGGTGTGTCCGGCAGGTGTTTCTGGCGAGTCGAGCAGGTGGTTCCGGCGTGCTCGGCAGGTGCTTCCGGGGTCATTGGCACGTGGTTCTGGCATATCTGAGAGGTGGTTCCGGCATGCCCGGCAGGTGATTCCGGAGTGTTCGCCAAGTGTTTGCGGCGTAGCCGGCAGGTGATTTTGCATGTCCAGCGGTCGTTCCGGCGGGTCGAGCCGGTGGTTCCGGCGTGTCCGGCAGGTGATTCCGGTCTGTCCGGCAGGTGGTTCTGTGGTGTCCGGCACGAGGTTCAGTCTGAGAGGCTGTGCCGGCATGCCCCTCACTTGATTCCGGCTTGTCCCCGAGGTGGTGCTGGTGTAGCGGGCAGGTGATTTTGGCGTGTCCGGCAGGTGGTTCAGGCGAGTTGAGCAGGTGGTTGCGACGTGCTCGGCAGGTGCTTCCGGCGTCTCCGGCACGTGTTTCTGGCACATCTGACTGGTGGTTCCGGCATGCCCAAAAGTGGATTCCGGTCTGTCCGGTAGGTGGTTCCGGCGTGCACGGCACGTGGTTCTGGTACGTCTCAGAGGTGGTTGCGTATGCCCAAAAGGTGATTCCGGACTGTCCGCCAGGTGCTTCTGGCACGTCTGAGAGGTGGTTCCAACATGCCCGGCAGGTCATTTCGGAGAGTCGTCCAAGTGGTTCTGGCGTAGCCCGCAGGTGATTTTGGCGTGTCCGGCAGGTGGTTCCGCCGTGCTCGGCAGGTGGTTCAGGCTTGGACGTCACGTGGTTCCAGTCTGTCCAGGACGTGTTTCCAGCTTTTCCGGCAGGTGGTTCTGGTACGACTGAGAGGTGGTTCCGCCATGGCTGGCAGGTGATCCCGGACTGTCCCCCAGGTGGTTCTGGCATAGCCAGCAGTTGATGTTGGCCTGTCCGGCAGGTGGTTCCAGCGAGTGGAACAGGTGGCTCCGGCGTTCTTGGCAGGTGGTTCCGGTCTGTCCGGTAGGTGATTCCGGCGTGTCTGGCACGTGCTTCCGGCGCGTCTGAGAGGTGGTTCCGGCATGCGCGGCAGGTGATTCCGTAGTGTCCGCCAGGTGGTTCTGGCATACCCGGCAGGTGATTTTGGCGTGTCCGGCAGGTGTTTCTGGCGAGTCGAGCAGGTGGCTCCGGCATGCTCGGCAGGTGCTTCCGGCGTCTCCGACACTTGGTTCTGCTGTGTCTGAAAGCTGGTTCCGGCATGTCCGGCAGATGATTCCGGAGTGTCCGCCAAGTGGTTCTGGCATACCCAGCAGGTGATTTTGGCGTGTCAGGGAGGTGGTACCGGTGAGTTGAGCTGGTGGTTCCGGCGTGTCCGGCAGGTGCTTCCGGGGTCATTGGCATGTGGTTCTGGCATATCTGAGAGGTGGTTCCGGCATGCCCGACAGGTGATTCCGGAGTGTTCGCCAAGTGGTTCTGGCATAGTCGGCAGGTGATTTTGGCATGTCCGGCAGGTGGTTCAGGCGAGTTGAGCAGGTGGTTCCAACGTGCTTGGCAGGTGCTTCCGGCGTCTCCGGCACGTGTTTCTGGCACATCTGACAGGTGGTTCCGGCATGCCCGAAAGGTGATTCCGGTCTGTCCGGTAGGTGGTTCCAGCCTGCACGGCATGTGGTTCTGGTACTTCTCAGAGGTGGTTGCGCATGCCCAACAGGTGATTCCGGACTGTCCGCCACATGGTTCTGGCACGTCTGAGAGGTGGTTCCGGCATGCCAGGCAGGCCATCCCAGAGAGTCCTCCAAGTGGTTCTGGCATAACACGCAGGTGATTTTGGCGTGTCTGGCAGGTTGTTCCATTGTGCTTGGCAGGAGGTTCAGGCTTGGCCGGCAGGTGGTTCCAGACTGTCCAGGACGTGTTTCCAGCTTCTCCGGCAGGTGGTTCTGGTACGTCTGAGAGGTGGTTCCGCCATGGCTGGCAGGCGATTCCGGACCGTCCCCCAGGTGGTTCTGGCATAGCCAGCAGTTGATATTGGCCTGTCCGGCAGGTGGTTCCAGCGAGTCGAACAGGTGGCTCCGGCGTGCTCGGCAGGTGGTTCCGGTCTGTCCGGTAGGTGATTCCGGCGTGTCCGGCACGTGCTTCCGGCACGTCTGAGAGGTGGTTCCGGCATGCGCGACAGGTGATTTCGGAGTGTCCGCCAGGTGGTTCTGGCGTACCCGGCAGGTGATTTTGGCGTGTCCGGCAGGTGTTTCTGGCGAGTCGAGCAGGTGGCTCCGGCATGCTCGGCAGGTGCTTCCGGCGTCTCCGACACTTGGTTCTGCTGTGTCTGAAAGCTGGTTCCGGCATGTCCGGCAGATGATTCCGGAGTGTCCGCCAAGTGGTTCTGGCATACCCAGCAGGTGATTTTGGCGTGTCAGGGAGGTGGTACCGGTGAGTCGAGCAGGTGGTTCCGGCGTGCTCAGCAGGTGGTTCAGGCGGTTCTGGCAGGTGGTATCCGTTTGTTCGGTGTGTGGTTCCAGCATCTCATGAACACGTTTCTGGCACGTCTGAGATGTGGTTCCAGCCGGCCCGACGGGTGTTTCCGCAGTGTCCGCCAAGTGGTTCTGGCGTAGTCGGCAGGTGATTTTGGCATGACCGGCAGGTGGTTCCAGCAAGCCTGGCAGGTGATTCCAAAGTGTTCACCAACTGGTTGTGGCGTAGCCGGCAGGTGATTTTTGCGTGTCCCGCAGGTGGTTCTGGCGAGTCGAGCAGGTGGTTCCGGCGTGTCCGGCAGGTGCTTCCGGGGTCATTGGCATGTGGTTCTGGCATATCTGAGAGGTGGTTCCGGCATGCCCGACAGGTGATTCCAGAGTGTTCGCCAAGTGGTTCTGGCATAGTCGGCAGGTGATTTTGGCATGTCCGGCAGGTGGTTCAGGCGAGTTGAGCAGGTGGTTCCAACGTGCTTGGCAGGTGCTTCCGGCGTCTCCGGCACGTGTTTCTGGCACATCTGACAGGTGGTTCCGGCATGCCCGAAAGGTGATTCCGGTCTGTCCGGTAGGTGGTTCCAGCCTGCACGGCATGTGGTTCTGGTACTTCTCAGAGGTGGTTGCGCATGCCCAACAGGTGATTCCGGACTGTCCGCCACATGGTTCTGGCACGTCTGAGAGGTGGTTCCGGCATGCCCGGCACGTCCTCCCAGAGAGTCCTCCAAGTGGTTCTGGCATAACACGCAGGTGATTTTGGCGTGTCTGGCAGGTTGTTCCGTTGTGCTTGGCAGGAGGTTCAGGCTTGGCAGGCAGGTGGTTCCAGACTGTCCAGGACGTGTTTCCAGCTTCTCCGGCAGGTGGTTCTGGTACGTCTGAGAGGTGGTTCCGCCATGGCTGGCAGGCGATTCCGGACCGTCCCCCAGGTGGTTCTGGCATAGCCAGCAGTTGATATTGGCCTGTCCGGCAGGTGGTTCCAGCGAGTCGAACAGGTGGCTCCGGCGTGCTCGGCAGGTGGTTCCGGTCTGTCCGGTAGGTGATTCCGGCGTGTCCGGCACGTGCTTCCGGCACGTCTGAGAGGTGGTTCCGGCATGCGCGACAGGTGATTTCGGAGTGTCCGCCAGGTGGTTCTGGCGTACCCGGCAGGTGATTTTGGCGTGTCCGGCAGGTGTTTCTGGCGAGTCGAGCAGGTGGCTCCGGCATGCTCGGCAGGTGCTTCCGGCGTCTCCGGCACTTGGTTCTGGTGTGTCTGAGAGCTGGTTCCGGCATGTCTGGCAGATGATTCCGGAGTGTCCGCCAAGTGGTTCTGGCATACCCAGCAGGTGATTTTGGCGTGTCAGGGAGGTGGTACCGGTGAGTCGAGCAGGTGGTTCCGGCGTGTCCGGCAGGTGCTTCCGGGGTCATTGGCATTTGGTTCTGGCATATCTGAGAGGTGGTTCCGGCATGCCCGACAGGTGATTCCGGAGTGTTCGCCAAGTGGTTCTGGCATAGTCGGCAGGTGATTTTGGCATGTCCGGCAGGTGGTTCAGGCGAGTTGAGCAGGTGGTTCCAACGTGCTTGGCAGGTGCTTCCGGCGTCTCCGGCACGTGTTTCTGGCACATCTGACAGGTGGTTCCGGCATGCCCGAAAGGTGATTCCGGTCTGTCCGGTAGGTGGTTCCAGCCTGCACGGCATGTGGTTCTGGTACTTCTCAGAGGTGGTTGCGCATGTCCAACAGGTGATTCCGGACTGTCCGCCACATGGTTCTGGCACGTCTGAGAGGTGGTTCCGGCATGCCCGGCAGGTCATCCCAGAGAGTCCTCCAAGTGGTTCTGGCATAACACGCAGGTGATTTTGGCGTGTCTGGCAGGTTGTTCCGTTGTGCTTGGCAGGAGGTTCAGGCTTGGCCGGCAGGTGGTTCCAGACTGTCCAGGACGTGTTTCCAGCTTCTCCGGCAGGTGGTTCTGGTACGTCTGAGAGGTGGTTCCGCCATGGCTGGCAGGCGATTCCGGACCGTCCCCCAGGTGGTTCTGGCATAGCCAGCAGTTGATATTGGCCTGTCCGGCAGGTGGTTCCAGCGAGTCGAACAGGTGGCTCCGGCGTGCTCGGCAGGTGGTTCCGGTCTGTCCGGTAGGTGATTCCGGCGTGTCCGGCACGTGCTTCCGGCACGTCTGAGAGGTGGTTCTGGCATGCGCGACAGGTGATTTCGGAGTGTCCGCCAGGTGGTTCTGGCGTACCCGGCAGGTGATTTTGGCGTGTCCGGCAGGTGTTTCTGGCGAGTCGAGCAGGTGGCTCCGGCATGCTCGGCAGGTGCTTCCGGCGTCTCCGACACTTGGTTCTGCTGTGTCTGAAAGCTGGTTCCGGCATGTCCGGCAGATGATTCCGGAGTGTCCGCCAAGTGGTTCTGGCATACCCAGCAGGTGATTTTGGCGTGTCAGGGAGGTGGTACCGGTGAGTCGAGCAGGTGGTTCCGGCGTGCTCAGCAGGTGGTTCAGGCGGTTCTGACAGGTGGTATCCGTTTGTTCGGGGTGTCGTTCCAGCATCTCATGAACACGTTTCTGGCACGTCTGAGATGTGGTTCCAGCCGGCCCGACGGGTGTTTCCGCAGTGTCCGCCAAGTGGTTCTGGCGTAGTCGGCAGGTGATTTTGGCATGACCGGCAGGTGGTTCCAGCAAGCCTGGCAGGTGATTCCAAAGTGTTCACCAACTGGTTGTGGCGTAGCCGGCAGGTGATTTTTGCGTGTCCCGCAGGTGGTTCTGGCGAGTCGAGCAGGTGGTTCCGGCGTGTCCGGCAGGTGCTTCCGGGGTCATTGGCATGTGGTTCTGGCATATCTGAGAGGTGGTTCCGGCATGCCCGACAGGTGATTCCGGAGTGTTCGCCAAGTGGTTCTGGCATAGTCGGCAGGTGATTTTGGCATGTCCGGCAGGTGGTTCAGGCGAGTTGAGCAGGTGGTTCCAACGTGCTTGGCAGGTGCTTCCGGCGTCTCCGGCACGTGTTTCTGGCACATCTGACAGGTGGTTCCGGCATGCCCGAAAGGTGATTCCGGTCTGTCCGGTAGGTGGTTCCAGCCTGCACGGCATGTGGTTCTGGTACTTCTCAGAGGTGGTTGCGCATGCCCAACAGGTGATTCCGGACTGTCCGCCACATGGTTCTGGCACGTCTGAGAGGTGGTTCCGGCATGCCCGGCAGGCCATCCCAGAGAGTCCTTCAAGTGGTTCTGGCATAACACGCAGGTGATTTTGGCGTGTCTGGCAGGTTGTTCCATTGTGCTTGGCAGGAGGTTCAGGCTTGGCCGGCAGGTGGTTCCAGACTGTCCAGGACGTGTTTCCAGCTTCTCCGGCAGGTGGTTCTGGTACGTCTGAGAGGTGGTTCCGCCATGGCTGGCAGGCGATTCCGGACCGTCCCCCAGGTGGTTCTGGCATAGCCAGCAGTTGATATTGGCCTGTCCGGCAGGTGGTTCCAGCGAGTTGAACAGGTGGCTCCCGCGTGCTCGGCAGGTGGTTCCGGTCTGTCCGGTAGGTGATTCCAGCGTGTCCGGCACGTGCTTCCGGCACGTCTGAGAGGTGGTTCCGGCATGTGCGGCAGGTGATTCCGTAGTGTCCGCCAGGTGGTTCTGGCATACCCGGCAGGTGATTTTGGCGTGTCCGGCAGGTGTTTCTGGCGAGTCGAGCAGGTGGCTCCGGCATGCTCGGCAGGTGCTTCCGGCGTCTCCGACACTTGGTTCTGCTGTGTCTGAAAGCTGGTTCCGGCATGTCCGGCAGATGATTCCGGAGTGTCCGCCAAGTGGTTCTGGCATACCCAGCAGGTGATTTTGGCGTGTCAGGGAGGTGGTACCGGTGAGTCGAGCAGTTGGTTCCGGCGTGCTCAGCAGGTGGTTCAGGCGGTTCTGGCAGGTGGCATCCGTCTGTTCGGGATGTGGTTCCAGCATCTCATGAACACGTTTCTGGCACGTCTGAGATGTGGTTTCGGCCGGCCCGACAGGTGTTTCCGCAGTGTCCGCCAAGCGGTTCTGGCGTAGTCGGCAGGTGATTTTGTCATGACCGGCAGGTGGTTCCAGCAAGCCTGGCAGGTGATTCCAAAGTGTTCACCAACTGGTTGTGGCGTAGCCGGCAGGTGATTTTTGCGTGATCGGCAGGTGGTTCTGGCGAGTCGAGCAGGTGGTTCCGGCGTGCTCGGCTGGTGCTTCCGGGGTCATTGGCACGGGGTTCTGGCATGTCTGAGAGGTGGTTCCTGCATGCCCGGCAAGTGATTCCTTAGTGTTCGCCAAGTGGTTCTGGCATAGTCGGCAGGTGATTTTGGCATGTCCGGCAGGTGGTTCAGGCGAGTTGAGCAGGTGGTTCCAACGTGCTTGGCAGGTGCTTCCGGCGTCTCCGGCACGTGTTTCTGGCACATCTGACAGGTGGTTCCAGCATGCCCGAAATGTGATTCCGGTCTGTCCGGTAGGTGGTTCCAGCCTGCACGGCATGTCGTTCTGGTACGTCTCAGAGGTGGTTGCGCATGCCCAACAGGTGATTCCGGACTGTCCGCCACATGGTTCTGGCACGTCTGAGAGGTGGTTCCGGCATGCCCGGCAGGTCATCCCAGAGAGTCCTCCAAGTGGTTCTGGCATAACACGCAGGTGATTTTGGCGTGTCTGGCAGGTTGTTCCGTTGTGCTTGGCAGGTGGTTCAGGCTTGGCCGGCAGGTGGTTCCAGACTGTCCAGGACGTGTTTCCAGCTTCTCCGGCAGGTGGTTCTGGTACGTCTGAGAGGTGGTTCCGCCATGGCTGGCAGGTGATCCCGGACCGTCCCCCAGGTGGTTCTGGCATAGCCAGCAGTTGATATTGGCCTGTCCGGCAGGTGGTTCCAGCGAGTCGAACAAGTGGCTCCGGCGTGCTCGGCAGGTGGTTCCGGTCTGTCCGGTAGGTGATTCCGGCGTGTCCGGCACGTGCTTCCGGCACGTCTGAGAGGTGGTTCCGGCATGCGCAACAGGTGATTTCGGAGTGTCCGCCAGGTGGTTCTGGCGTACCCGGCAGGTGATTTTGGTGTGTCCGGCAGGTGTTTCTGGCGAGTCGAGCAGGTGGTTCCGGCGTGCTCGGCAGGTGCTTCCGGGGTCATTGGCACGTGGTTCTGGCATATCTGAGAGGTGGTTCCGGCATGCCCGGCAGGTGATTCCGGAGTGTTCGCCAAGTGTTTGCGGCGTAGCCGGCAGGTGATTTTGCATGTCCAGCGGTCGTTCCGGCGGGTCGAGCCGGTGGTTCCGGCGTGTCCGGCAGGTGATTCCGGTCTGTCCGGCAGGTGGTTCTGTGGTGTCCGGCACGAGGTTCAGTCTGAGAGGCTGTGCCGGCATGCCCCTCACTTGATTCCGGCTTGTCCCCGAGGTGGTGC